>NC_026504.1:5981699-6000761 GCF_000182925.2 Neurospora crassa OR74A
TTACGAAAATCAATTATTTAGCGGGTACTGTAGTAAATTACTATTATTTCTATTATATTGTAAATTATTATTTAGCGGATATAGAGGGGATTTATTATTGTATTAAGGAGGTTTATATAAATATCGTACCTCGTTAGGAAATTAAGGTTTATTTGGTTAGCGTAGTAGTTTATCTGGTTAGTATAGTAGATTATCCAGTTAATACGGTAGATCGTTTAGTCGAGGTTAGTATTACTAAAATCGCTTTTACTAATATATTTATCGTTAGTATATTAAATTTAGGCTAGTATATAATAGTATTTTTACTATTAAGGATAAATATAAAATATATAGAGAAATAAATAAATTAGATTCTAAAGGAGAATATTTAAAGGATTAAAACTTCGAAGAAATTAATTATAATTATAATTCAGAAGAGAAGGAGGTATTCCTAGCCATTAAAATATCGTTAAATAACGTATTAATAAATATCCCTACTACTATTAGTTCTAAATCTAATATTAATCCCGGTTCTACTTATTTATTATTATATAATATAAGTCGTTAAACGTATAGAAAGTATAATAAAGTTTTTTCTATATATAGTAAAATGTTTACCTATATTTATACTAATTTATATATTAACCTAAAGCTATTAAGCTTAAGGCCAATAATTATTAAACCCTATTAAATAATTCGGTTGCTTCTACAAATTAACAATTAAAATTACAAATTAGTAAGTTTCGCAATAAACGGCAACGAACGTAATAATATAGCGGAGGTTTTTAAGGTAGTAGAGTAGACCAATTAAAATCCTTCAAAGCTATTGAACAATTTAATATAGTACAGTTACTTTTAAATAAATATTCATTTATAATTAAGCGGAGATGAATATTCTATTTGCGTAGCTACTAGTTGTTCGAATATTTTAATCGATAAATAATAGATTAATAAGAATTCAAATATAAAATTCAATAATTCCGAAATAAAATTATTCGATATTATTAATAACTATATTATTTTAATTAAATAAACTATATTCGACCTTTTTATTAAAGGTATTATTAATAACTGTCCGGTTTAATATACTTTTAAATTAATTGTATAAGTTACTAAAGGATTAGCTACTAAATTATTATTAGGAATATAATAGACCTAGCTAAATTAAATAATTATTAATTTAGTAAAAAATATTATACGTATTCCAATATATAGTAATATAGTTATATTAATTAATTATATTACTAAACTAATTCGTCGAAGAATATTAGCAATATATAATATAGTCATCCTACTATATTCTAAGCGCTTTATCCCTATAGACTTTATGTATATTATTAATAAATTACTAATAGGAGTTTTAAAAGAATATATTTTCAAGGTTAAACATCCCTACGCCCGGAATTATTTCTTTAATCTTAAAACCCTTAAATTCATTAATATTATTAATAGAACAAATAAACTAATACGAATTTATTACTTTTAACGGATAGAAATAATTAAGGACTTTAATAGTAATAGCTATTGAGTTATTTCTTTCGTACAAACTCAAGCTCTATTAGTAGTAATAAAAATCTAACCTAACTAAGAATTCGCTTTTATAATAGAATTAGAAAATATAACACTAACTTTCAACGTAATTATTATACCTAATAAAATCATCGCTAAAAAGACTAATAATATCTATAATTGCGAATTGATTAAGGAAGATATATTGAAACTCCTCTACCAATCTTTAAAACGAAGCCTATTCCTCAATATAAATAAAGATAAAAATATCTTAGAAATCGAATCTATTTACAGCATTAAAATTTATAATTGCGACCCTATATACGTATAATATATTAAGACCCTATTGGATAAATACAATATATATAATAGACGTAGTATTGTTAAAATAAATGAGGAAGATATACTTTATATTAACCTTGTTAAAAATTGGTATAAGTAGAAAGTTTTATTTAAACTATATTAATTTAGAATTTAGGATTACTAACTCTTCAATAAAATATTTAACGGAATATATAAAGATAGTAAATTCGAATAGATACACCGAACAACGCTATTTAGCTACCTATATTTTATTATATAGCGTATTATTAAAGGAGTCCGGAAGGGCCGAATTATAATTGATCTCTAACTATTAAATTATATAATTATTAATAATTCGTACCTATTTCCAATTTAGGACTCTATTATTACTAGGATAAGGGGTAAGAATTTCGTTAATTACTTCAACAGTTCTACGTTTTTCTATTAAATCGGTATCTATTTACTATATTGGAATAAAATAATATTAATTAATCCGAAGGGCTTAGAACAATCTAACGTCGTACTAATAGGTTATAAGAATTCCTTAATCTACGTATAGCACTTTATTAATCGAAAATTATACTCCTACTACGCCTTTACAACCAGCTACATTAATAATATTATAGTATTTAATAATATAACTAACGATTATCTAAAATACTTCGAATTAATTCTTAAGTTCTTTAAAGATATTAACCTTAATATTGCAATAAAAAAGTCTTTTATAGCCTACCTATCAGTCTATTTATTAGGTTATTATATAAATAGATTAAATATAATTATAATTACCGATCGAATTATAGTAATTCGGAATATTTAGTAACTAACCAATCTAGTATTATTAGAATATTATATCGGTTTAATTAATTTCCTAAAATACTTTATCCCCTAGTTTACCTAAAAAATTAGTCCATTAGAAGAAAGGAAGGCTAAATTTATTAAATTTAATAAAAAGGAGGGTAAGATACTAAAGAAGAAATCCCTAGTAGTAAGGAAAATATTTACCAATTTATTAAATTTCACACTTATAAATTTCGAAAAAAAAGTATTTACTATTCTATAAGATTAATTAATAAAGGAGATAGTAATTTTCTATTACTACCCGAATCGAACTATATTCTTCAAAATTAATACCTCGAAGAAATAGGGTTTTAGTATTATAATTTTCTATATTAAGGGTAATTATTAAAACGGTAAATCTATCCCTATTTATAAAATTCAGCCTATTTTCTTTTATAGTAAATAATTATCTACTATTAAAAAGAATTATCAACCGACGGAATTAGAAACCGCCTACTTCGTATAAGCGTATTAATCCCTCCGTTAATTAATTCAATTATATATTAAACCCGTTATTATATTAACGGACTATCGGGTATTAATTAATATTATAAAGTAAACTAATCTAAATACTATTGACTTTATAAAATTAAATTTAAAATTTATTATTATATTTATATACCTATCTTAATTTAACCTTAACGTCCGCTATATACCCAGAAAAATTAATATTATCCTAGATACCTTATTTAGACTACTAGGCGCCGAAGATGAACTATAATTAAATACTAGTAAATTCAATAATATTTGGAAGGATACTACTTACGCTATCTACATTTATATAAATAAAAATATAAAAACGAAGTTTACTAATAGCTATAAATAAAATAAATATTATATTACTATAATACAGAAATTTAAAGAATATAATAAACGGAGCGCAAAGTTCAATTTCAATACCGATAAATAATTCCCCTTTAAATTAAAAAAGGGATTACTATATTACTTTCCCTATATTAGTAAAGCGAGACTATATATGCCTAATAACGCTTTATAAGATATACTCTCTCTAATATACAATAAATATTATTATTTTAGACTAGTAAGGATAATATACGAATTGGAGGAACTCTATTTCCCCTGTATAACTAAAACCTTAAGGTAGTACGTAGAATATTATTTATAATATTTAAAATTTAGAACCAATTATAAAGTTACCTCCGGTTTAATAAAGCCTATTTAACTTTACTCCGTACCATTCTATACCGTCTATATAAATTTTATTATAGGACTCCTAAAGTAAATTAGTTAATTTACGGTCTAAGGGGGAAATTACTATAATGTAATAATAGTTATTATTTATAGCTTTAATAAGAAGACCCTATTAATCCTTAGCCGAACGGACTATATTACGGAGTAATAGGCCGAACGATTAATCGCTATATTGTTACTATATAATTGGGGTCTTTTTCGAGTGTCTATTTCCGATTGAGATACGAAGTTCTTATTTGCGGTGTAGAAGGCAATCTTTAAAAAATTGAACGCAATATTAGTATATACTATAGTATAGAATTCGAAGTTAAATAGTCAAGCTAAATAACGAAATTAGGAAGTTAAATTAGTAATTTAATACTATATAATAAAAAACCTAGAAATCCTATAACTAAATATTCTTCCCGCTTTATAATACAACTTTAATAATAGTCTTTTAATGCTATTAGGCTATACCCCTAATAAAATTGTAATAGGGTTTAAACTAAATATAGCGTTCGATTTTTTTAAGCTAGAAGACTACTATAATAACGATTTCAATACTATTAAACAATTATTGAAACGCCCATGCCCTTACGAGAAGGCGATGTCCGGGGCCTAAAACGTGTTATGGCTGTCGTAGACCCACACTAGAGGTCGTAGTGCTATGGGCCCCACATTGTCGCAAGGAAGGCGCGGCGGTTCTATTTATTAGTAGTTAGAATGCAGAAAAAATACCCGTTTTGGCATTCCAAATAGGAATTTCTAGCGCTAAGCAAGATACGGTTTCAATAACACATGTAGACAGTACTGTATTTCGACCTGTTCAGACTGCTATATCTCCACGTCAATTGCATATATTAATATACAAAAAATACTATACGATAGTGTTTAATTAACTATATTCCCTATATTATTTATATTGAAATATAGCGTTAAATATAACGTTGCGTAGTATTGCAAATAAAATTTCAATAAATTATTATACAGCCGTTTTATAGTTCTACGTGCGACTGTATACGCAGGTTCCCGGCTGTCTAACACTCCCGGCAAGTTTGGCACTCCTACTAAGCGGCAGTTTGGCTGGCACTCCCGGCAATACTATTATTCATATTATCGCTAAGTCTACCACTTTCAATTAACAATACTAACACTCTTTTATTAATACTAATACCCTTTTATTATTACAACTATTGTATAACACTAGGAATTATTTGGAATTATTAATATTAATTAATTTAAAGTCCTTAAACGATTGCGTAACTATTTGTACGATTATTAGTAAAGTGTATTCAATCGCGTATTACTACTTCCTCGTTTGCGGGCCCTACCGTAAAAGGTACAACACTACTACTAATAACCGCTACTTTAAATTATTCTACTACCTTCTATCTCTTAATATTAATAAAGTAATTGTAATACTATTTACTTATCGACCCTACTACAAACCCGATTGTTAACTAGACCGACGGAAATTTCTAACACCTATTAATTCCCTCCTAGAAGGGTATAAGAAGCTAGCTCCCCCCGCCTCTCGGTTCTCAAACTCTCTCCTTTTTATTATATTTAATACCTTACATCTAAGATTAACCTTATTATTTAATATTAAATATTTTTCAACTCCAATACTATCCTGTAATAGCTTAGGTTTAATTATTCGCTTATTAAAAACCGGCCGCTCTTCTAAATTAGCAACTTAAGTTTAACTATTTACTTATTAATAACGTTGCTTCTTCCTAAAGTAGCTACTTACTACTAAAACTAAACGCCGCATAAGTGGTTTAGAATTAGGTTAATCCCCTCCTCTTATTTCCCCTCCTATCTACTATTAATATTAGTATAGTAAAGTATATCGGCATCTTTTATTGCTCGGGGTAAAATATATTAGTTATTAAATAGAGTTAAAGAGGTATATAAATACTTATTAATAAGTCCCCCCCTTCTTTCCTTCCTCTTAAATACCTATTTAACTATTTATTAATTCTTAGCTTATATAAATTTGCCTACTTTATTAATTTTATTAATCCAATATCTTTATATTATTACCTCCTAATATTGATATCCAATATCGATATCCGATATCACTACTATCCTACATTACCCTATAGGGTACCTAATTAATAATACGTAGACTATTAGGACGAAGTTGGAAGGGTAAAGTAATTAACTTTATTTATTTACCCTATCGGTTCGGATAATATTATTTTAAATCTTTAAAGATAAGTTATTGATATAAATTAGAATAATAATTATAAAAGTAATTAGGGCTATAGTAATAAAATTAATAATTCCTATTAAAATTACAATTTGTATTTAAAATTAAATATTCAATCTTTTAATCTTTTAATCTTTTAATTATCCTATTAAATAATTTAATTTTTCAATTTTTTAATCTTTTAATTATCCTATTAAATAATTTAGTTATTTAATTAATTAATTAAATATTCATCTATAATAGAGTTAAATCCTAATTAAGAGCCGCCTCCCGGTAATTAAGAGTAGAATTAGACTCGGTAATACTATAATTATAGTAAAAAGAAGCTAATATTAATATTTATTAGTAAAAATAATCTAAACCTTCTTATAGTTACTTATAACGTTTATTATAATAAATGTACTCTAATATATCTTCTTTCCCCTTTATTCTTATCCAATCTATTATTTCCCTTCCTATTAACTAATTAATTAACCGGTATTATTTATTTAATAGTAAATCCTTTAAAATATATAAATCCTATTAATAGAATCCTAGTATACCGTATTGTTTTACTACCTGCGGGTAAATAGGATGTTTATTTGTAAGTAATATTATAATTTGAGCCGCGGGGGGTTATGGGTGCGATTTAAGTAATACTAGTTAGTTAGCTATTACTAATAAGCTATATTTTAAATAATTAACCCTTTACTTCTTTTTAGAATTAATTTTAACGATGTTAAATAATATCGAATTTACAATCTATTACTAATCCTAATACCTCTAATAATCCTACCGTCCTTAATCCCTCTACTAATAATAAACGAAGTCCCGAAGCTGCTTTAATATTATTATTAAAAGATAGCCGAATTTGTGTTTACCAACGGCCCGCCCTTTTAGAGGTTATAGAGTATTTTAATAATACCCTTCGCTAATAAATTTAGAAGAATATACCCCCTTGGCAAATTTAGTAACTTTAACCTTAATAATTTAAACTTTAGTAATTTATATAGTTTTAATAACCGTAACCCCCGGTATTTTAATGTTTAAATCCCTATTAATATTTTAATAGCGAAGATATTAATATTTCTATATAAGAGTTACTAGACTTTAAGTGCTAATAGTAATAGTAGTAAGGGGAATTCGGACCCTATATAGTTATACGTTAAAAATTCGAAGCTAGGCAACAACAGCAACTATAATAAGTATAACAACCTCCCCAAATTCCCCTACTACAAATCTAACAATTTTAATATTAATAGATAGTCCAACCCCAACCGGCTTAGAGAACTGGCCTAGAACGCCCTATTAATCGTTCGATTCAGTTTTTATAGCTTTAATAAATTGATACTTAGTCTACTACTATTAGTAGTTACCGATTTAAGATATATACCCCGAAATACTAAATTATTAAGTTTAAAGCTAGCTATACTCAATAAGATACTTAATATAAGATAGGTAGCCAGTATTCATAGGTATATTCTCTGTACTTACTATTTAACTATTTATTAATACCCTTCTTTAATAGGATAATAAAGAGACTGTTCGAGTCCGCTGCGAGAGAGACTAAATTTAATGTAATTACCGCCTTTGCAAGCGTAATTAGGAATAAGATATTATACTTACTCCTTCAATAGTAATATTAATTGCCCGGTAATACCCTAATTTAGAATTTAGCGCTAGCGAGCCGGATTCTGCTCGATTTATATATTATTGCTATTATTTTATACTTCCCATTGCCGACCGTAACCCTACTATAAGCTTTTATCGATTTTGTAATAGCAATAATCAATTTACTTACCTAATTTATTATATTATTCGACCTATTACAAACCGGAACCTAGTTACGGGTAATTATATTATATATAATAATAATTAATAATTTATTTATCCGAATTACTGATACTCTTAATATAATAGCGAACGCAACCCCGTTATAGGTAACTATATACTTTATTAATTATTTATACAATATAACCTTAATTCTTAATATAAAGTCTATTGTATTTATAATAGTATAGCCGACCGTCTAAATTATATAACTTATAATGTCTTAGAATAGGATTATTATTTATTATATTTAAGAAGACTTAAGGATTGTTTAGCTACTCCTAATCCTCTAACGTAATCTACTAATAACAATAATGCTAATATTCAACCTAACGAAGAAATACCCTACTTCTTCTACCCGGCATATAGATTAGCACAGCGCCCTATTAATAAAGATCCGATTACTAGATTTTATATAATATATATATATACTAGCCCTTATTATAATATCCGAAAAGAAAATAAAGTCTATTTCGGTTGTCTTTAAAATTTCCTCCGCCGTTATTTCTTTAATATATATAATATTAAACGCAATTACTATTAATAATATTAAGCGCTACTTAATAAAGACTAATTTAAAGAGGATGATAATTATTATAATTCCTATCGTTTTATTAATAATCGGGATAATAATAATCCTTTCCAAATCAAACCCCACTTATAAATACGAAACATCAACCCTCTCGATAATCCTAATAATATATTCAATATTAATAATTTTATTTAAAACTATAGCTTTTTAAAAACCCAATCTCAACCCTAATTCCAACCTTCCTAACCATAAAGGAGAAGCTAACGTAGTCCCGGACGCCCCAAACCACCCCTAGGCTTACAATTAGCCGGGCTTCGATTCCCGGGCTTACCCGATATTAAATTTAAATAAGACCCAATCTTCACCAGTAATATAAATATACGAATAATCCCGGATTCCTATTATAAATAGCTTCGCAATTACTAGGCTATACTAAATATAGAGACTATAAAATATTATAACCGCTATAAAGAAAAGTAATTTTAATTAAGGGTTACAACTATTAATAATTAGGATATTTATAATTAGTATCTATATACTAATACAAATTTACGCCCCAATAAACCTTTTAAATATAGCACGGCTAATAATATAAACTTCGGTACTTTTAACCCTAATAATATTAGAAATAAATACTATCTTCCCCTTCTCAACCCTGTAGAAGAAATACTTATTATACGAATCTATATCTATATTAATAAGTTACTTCCTTTTTCAATCCTATTTCAATACTAATATTACCTTAAATATTTATACCTTTAATTAACAACAATAAAAATATAAGGGTTATTATATTAATTTCCTTCGTAATATCTCCTACGTCTATATTTAATTACTTAAACTACCGGAAGAAATTAATATTATTTTATTACAACTATATAACTACTAAAATTATCTACAATTTAATAATATATAAAAGGAATTTAAAGTTAATCGTTAGAAAATTGCTATTTAATTCAATTTCTTAAGAGCCTATTACCCTAAATACTAGGATATTGAAATTATAGAAGAATGTTTCAATATATTGCCAAAAGATAGTAATATTATAAATAATATAGTTTATATTAATATAAATAATATTATTATCGAAGAATTTAATAAATCTTAAAAATAGAAATTTAAAGAAATTCTAGCCGAAGCTAATCTTAAAGTTGGCGTAGTATTTAATATTATTAATAGTATACTCAAGGATATTAACCAACTTAAAATTCAATTTCGTAGGGACCCTATATCCGACCCGAATTTTCCCCTAATTTGATTTAGAAATATACCGGACAATCAATAACCTCTAGTACTGTAATTTATAGGCTAAGAAGGATAGCCTATAGGTCCGGCTCCAATTTAAGCCCCGACTTAAGATCCAACTGCTAGTAATATTCTGGCACCCGGTCGGCCACCTTAACCTTACTATTATATTTAATAAAGCCCCCTTCGTAGTTAACCTATTAATAAATTTAAATACAACTAAGTACTACTATTTTAAACATTCCCTAATCTTTACCCCCGTAGGTAAGGAGAATATCTTAGCCTCCGTATAAGGAAGGTCGATTATAATAAATATATTCAATATACTATACGGTAATATAATAGCCGTTTTACCCGGTATAAAAAATTCTAATATATTACCTTCAATTCTTTAATACGTAGCTAAGTCTATAGTAAAAACTTATTCTATATCCGTAATATATAGTTTAATTCAAAGTTTTTTATTAATGCTAATCGATTTAAAAAATAATTTAGCAACCGCTTTAATAAAGTAAGAAAATTGCTTAATTCTATTATTCGATTTTCTAATATTCTTTGCAATACTTGGTTATACTAAATTAAGAAATCCTATAAATTATTATTATATATCAATTTCTTAGGGATACCGGCTATATTTATTATATTTAACGCGGCTAATCTTTATTAGGAAAGCCTAGTAAAATATATACCTAATTATAATTTTTAGCTAGCTTCTAATAATAATAATCAATGCTATATATTGAAGCGGAATATCCTTTAGAACCCCTATATTACTATATACTACTTCCTTCGAAGGTTTGAGCTTTTTCAGGAGTATATCCTAATCCTAAAATTTAAATTCGATAACTATTAGTAGCAATTGGAATTTCAAGCTCGAGGAATTAGCTATACCTATAGTATATATTGGGTAGATAATATTAATATACCTAATTTATCCAATTTAGAAATCTACCGGCAATTCACTAAAATGTAGGGTTTATACCTCACTATATAGAATCCAATACTCGAAGGTATTAAGCAGCCAGCTAAGGTTTAATTTAGTAAGGGTGAAGATTTAGAAGGTCCTCCCCCTAGTGCTACTGCTGCTGCTGCTGGTGGTAGTAATTAAAATCCTGATAGTTAAGATAATGCCCCGAATCAATTAATCCCTATTAGCCGGCTTCCAACTAATTATAATAAACGTAGTAATATCTTAAATAAATAAATAAATATTGTAAAGCCTATATTCTAAAAGGTTTTAGATATAATTAACCGGATGTAAAGATATATTTATAGTAATACTTATTATCTTCGAATACACCGTTAAGTCCGAACCCTTCCTGGAGACCAGTAAATCCCGGACTTCGAACTCCCAATACCTAAGTAGAAAATATACCGTTTCTACTTTATTAGGAAATTATATAAATACTCCCTCCTTACTATACGGATTAACCCCGGATTTTAGCTTTTCGATAGCCGTAGAAATAATAACATTCTTAATTAATATAACCCCCTTATTATATTAGGCTAAATAGCTAATACGGATATATAGCTATATACTAGTATAAATATTGTATTTAACTATATAATTAAATATATTTTAAAAGCCGAGAAGAGAATAAGATTTTATAATAATATTGCTATTGAATTGATACCCTAAATAATAGTTAGAAACCTAATTAAGTAATTTATAATAAAATTTATAAATAAATTTATAATTAAACGGGATTAGTCTACTTAAGAAGTCTATTATTTACTATTTAACCTTCCTCTATAAGAGAGTATACGTATAGTAGTTATAATAGATTACTGCTATCGAAATAACTAAGGTACTATTATCCCCAATTCCGAGGAAGATATATAGTTTAATTTTAGAAGAGCCGTATTAGAAGCTATTAGTAGTAATAGTAATAATAATAATAATATTAAAGGTATTTATATTAATATTATTAATGAAGTACGGCAAACCCAGTTAATTTACTAAAAGTATATAAATCGAGAAGAACGCTACTCGTATATTTCGTATTTTAAATTTATTATTACTTTTAATTATATAAAATTAAGACCTAGGCCTTTATCGGACTATACTAAAAAGAGGGTTATGAATTATTTTTCTATATATAAATAGGATAATGAATATAACTGTTGCAATTTTAAAAGAATTAAATTTATATTGTACTACCCTTATTAAAAGCCCGATAACCTTTATATTATTAATAATATCCAATATAATAACTTTAATAACGTATATATTATATGCTTTAAAACCTATATTAACGAACTCTAGTACCCCGAAGACTACTATAGTAAACTTCTAAATCTTAAATTTAAAGAAGAGTTTAAACTTCCTAATTAAAAAGAAAAAATAAATAAATCTAATTAGGAAGATATTATAAGGGAAAATCCTAACCGCTATATTAATTCTAATAATAATAATTTTAATAGCAAAGTTTTGGGTCGTTGTAATATTGATATTGGCTATAACTAGTATAAGAATTATACTTAGTTTTAGGAATTCCTTCCTTTAGTAGTAGAATTCTAAAAATCTTGTTATAATACTTTTAACCTTCTTAATTTAGAGCCTATTACTTAATACTTATATAATAGCCTTAATACCGAGCAATGTATAGTATTTAATTAGTTTATTAATTACTACTAAGTAATATTTAATAATTAAGCTCTAAATTAGTTACTTCTTTAAATTGACGGCCGTAGTAGTACTAGAAAATCCTACCTTATTCGATTATTATTTTATAAGTTTATTAAAATAGCTTCTATATACAACCTCTTAATCCCTATTATTCGTACTACTCCTACTAATATAGTTGCTAATAATATTAATAATTATACTATTCACTCCCTTCTATAACTTCCTTTTAGAAATAGAGGTTTAGCCAACTTGTAGGGTACTAATT
This sequence comes from Neurospora crassa OR74A, assembly GCF_000182925.2. NCBI lineage: Eukaryota > Fungi > Ascomycota > Sordariomycetes > Sordariales > Sordariaceae > Neurospora > Neurospora crassa. The sequence continues at coordinate 5,994,217 of NC_026504.1, forward strand.
TTACTTATATATAAAATAAGTTTAGACCGTACAAATATTTTATTATTAATGAAAAGTCTATATTAGGTATAAGAATTATATGTTATATCGACGCCTGCCTTCGCCAAACTTTTATTAAAAATTAGGGTAAAAGGTTTGGTAGCGCTAATATCCTCCTTCTTAGGAATTTCTTTTAATTAGCGCCTATTGGGTAAAAGGCTTTATTTTACTAAGAGCCCCTTAAATTTATTAATAATCCCAATACTCCTCTTGAAGCTCTTAGAGAAAATAATAATCCTAATCGACTTTTTAATAAAATAGAAGAATAAAGAAGAAAGCAGTTGGCTGGGAAGCTAGACCTTATATAGTATAGTAGTTGTATTTGCTATTTTAATTTTAATTAGAGTATTAAATTAAAGTAAATTCTTCGGTAATAGGGTATCGAATAAGAAACCTTCTGTACGGCTTTAGAAGGACTACGAAATAATAATCCTATTATTCGGAACTAGTAGGTATTATTTAATTGTATTAAATTTAAATTATTAATACCCGACTAAGTCGAGTTCGATAATGTTTTCCGAATTTACCTAACTAATACTATAGTTAATAAATATAACCTTAGGTATTTGGAATAGCTTGAAAGCCCAGTTTTTACTATTAAAGCTATTAATAACCCCGATAGTACTAAAGATATTAAGTATATTAATACTAGTAATTTGTACCGTAAATTTACTTATATTAAGGGTAGTAGAGTTATATTTACTGAGAATCTGTGGATTGAAGCTGGCTTTATTAATAGTTCGATTAGTATAATTATTAATATTATATAGGATGGTAATTAATTATATAATATATAGTAAATTATTTCTCCCTCTATAACTATATATATATTAACCCCTTTAAAGTCTAGAAGTTGGCGACCCTCCTTTCGTTATTATAGTATATTTTGATTACTATCGAGGATCTAACTGCTTCGAGGATTTGGATTATTCTAATATTAAAGACCTAGAGTACGTTATTCTAATCTTTCGCTCTATTCGAGAATTCTTAAAAGGAGTTTACAATTATAGAAGAACCTAGTTCCCTTTAACTATTATATATATTATTACTATATATAAAGCGTAGGGCTAAATATTAGATAAAGTTATTTACGATATTTCGAAGAAGGACTTTATAGCTGGATTATTATATATAGCCGTCTCTTATACCCGTACTATTAATAGTATTATATTTAATAAGAGCTTCAATATAGATACCTTACAGTCTAAGAATACTAAGACCTATACCTACCGAACTATAGATATTATTAGACGTATACTTGAGTAATTATAGCTAGGCTATCCTTTACTACTATATTATATCCGTAACCTAGGCTGTCCCTTAACTTCTAATCGGGTACTCTAGCTTCCTCCCGGCCCGGGTAATATTAATAACGATAATAATAACGATGCCGATAATAGCCGGCCGCCCCGAGGAAGAGGAGTATGCGGTAGATCCCGCGGTAGACCCTGTAGTAGACCATCCGGTAGTAAAGTTAGTAGTATACTAGGCAGAGCTAGCTTAAAAGCTAGATTAAGGATTGGCTTAAGGGTTAGTAGTATAACTCCCTCTAATAGAACTAGTTTAAGAGGAAGGCCCTATAGAAGACCTTATAAGAGTATTGGTATTAGTAATGGACCACTACGGTTAAGAGGAGGATAAATTAGTAAGAGTAGGATAGATTAATAAGAATAGTTATTATTATAGTAGATAAATATAATAATAAGTATTAAACGTACTTTCTATATTAATAGCCGTTATATATAATTAAAGTCTTTATAACTCTCGATCTTTCTCTTTCTTTTTTATTACTTTCATTAACTCTCAATTATTAACTATATTAATCATTTTTGAAGACGATAATTTCGAATTTGAATAGCGCTTTAATAATATATTGAAAGAAGAAGAAGAACGCTGTAATTTGTTTATTATTAAACGTTAATATATTACTATTATTAGAGGTTGGGTTGGTACTAAGATAGTATTACTAGTTAAAGATGAATTTCTTTATAAGAAAAAAACTACGGCTATCCTTAGCCTTTATTTTCCTATCCGTTTAAAGTAGTACGTTACCTTTATTATTAATTATAATTTAGATTATTCTAATTCGGAATTTAGGTAGCTGAATTTTACTACCGGTTTAGAACTTCCGTTATTAATTACAAAAATTTATTATAAAAAAAAAAAAGGAATTTAATTCAATTTATTCCGCGCACCTTAATTGAATGCCTTATAGTATATTCTTTTTTAGAGTAACTATTAATAGTACCGAGAGATAGTACGTTTTACGGCGGTCTTACATCTCCTATTCCTTAGATTAGCTATATATATAGTTAATACTAAGATTTGAAGATGAGAAGAATTTGAGAGAGGTTAGTAGTATAATAATTGAGCGTTTAAAGAAGAAATAAGGTACAAGTAGGGAGTTGAATGTACAAACTCTCTAGACTTATACTAGTAGTAGTTGCGGGCGTCCCTTTAATTATTATACTACGGGCGTCCCTATAGTACCCCCGGTAGGGTTGGTAATAATATAGTAATTAGAAGTAGACTATATAGGTTAATTGGAGCGTTTTGGGCGTATTTATTAAGTTTAATTGGGTTTATAGGTAAGATAATAGAAAGATTCGTAGAAGGGGTTAAATTTAGTAATATTTTGGTTGGTATTGTACCCCTAAGTACGAATTCGAATTGCCAAGAGCCTTCCCGTACTTCCCGTCTTAGCACTAGCGCTAAAAAAAATTGGCGGTAATTAATTGGGTGCATCTAAACTCCATGTAGGTCCAACTTTTCGCTTTAGATGTTTATACCTATAGGCGTTTCTCTGTCTTCCTTGGCCACATTTAGGCTCCGGCTAAGGAAACTGTATTTTATTATTACAAGCTAATTGAAACTATTAATTAGGTTATAATAAAATATAAATTAATATTCGATAAGGATTATTAATTACTTTAATTTACTAAAGGGGATAAGGTAATATTGTAATTATATAAAGGCTATACTCAATTTGGGATTAAATTATGTAAATACGCCGATTAATGAGTAGGCCCCTTTAGGGTTAAACGAAAAGTCGATAATTTCGTATATAAATTCGAATTACCCCGCGTATAGAAGATTTATTTTATTATTTTAGTAAATTATTTAAGAGAATATCCCTACAGTAAAGATTTATTTTATTGCGAAGAATAATTAGGCGATTGTATTATTATTGAAGGTGATATAGACGATTAGTAATTATATAAAGTCGAAAAAATTATAAATTGTAAAATATTATAGTACGGCGGTAAATTATTAATTGAGTATTAGGTTAAGTATAGAGGCTACAGTATAGAATATAATAAATAGTACTTACGAAGTAGTTTATATATTCTCTATATACTTACACGAGCATAGTTACTCAAAAGTGCGGTTAGAGTATTATTGCATTTCACGGGCGGAACTACGTAAAATCACGTTCGCACTACCACCTTACTAACGTACGAACTAAAAGGCTACTTTTTACCCGCGGAATAATTATTAACACTACCTAAATTTTACACTTCTTCTATTAGTATATTCCCGTACACCCGTTTTTCGCACCTTCGTATACTTTTTATATAATTAATTAATAATATTAACGGCCAAACCTCCGATATACCTCCTCAACGTTCCCGTACAACCGCTATAAACCCTACAAACCCCCCCTTATATATTAGAGGAAGGCCGCGGAGAATTATAAATAACTCTTAAACCTTATATTACAATCGTTGCCGCTAGAATAAAACTATATTAGACTTCCCTTTCAATGCCTATAGTATCCCGTATAGAACGTGCGTATTATATATTGGAATTGCGAGGGCTATATGTATAAGGTAGCGAACCAAGCGGTATAAATATTAAGAAGCTTAAGCGGAAGTAGTCCGAGTAATAATTATATAAGGACTACCCTATCCGGTTTCTATAAATATATATAATTTATAGCTAAGGGAGCTAAATACTTAAATCCTACTTAATAGTATTTAAACTACCCCTTACGCAAATCTAAGCCCTATAAACGTTATATACGAATCTTACAGTACGAAATATTAATTAAATAAATAGCTTACTATCTATATACCCTCCTTTCAAACGTAGAAGCTCTACTAACCTCTATTATAGACTACTTCTATAAACAATCCCAAATTTGGCAACTATTATATATAGGGGGATATTAATCTATTTCGCTAGAAACTATTACTAGCCTTCCTACATATATTATTAAAAGGTAATAATTAACGGGCCCGAAAGTTCTAAGAAAAGCTACGGTACTACAATAGTATATTTACTTTTATATTTGTAAATTATATAAAAAAGGCGTATAAGAGTAGTAGTAGGCTTTAGGATTTTCAAATATAAGGTACCTTATACTATCTATAAAGTCTTTTATAATTAAAACTGGGTAAATTACTTAAATATACCTAGTTATATATTTATAACCTGTAAATACCGAATTCTACGTAAATTTAAGCTAAGTAATGTTTTTAAGCCTTTTTAAATATAAATCCTAAATTTATAAAGGACTTTACGTCCTTTCTATATTATTATAACCTATTTGTAAATATATACAATAACGTAAAGGAGTACTTAGAAGCTTATTAATCTAAAAATACTTATATTAAATTTAATTTTCAAATATACTTATAGTTAATCGTATAGGAAAATACTAATTGGAGGCGCAAAAACCTTCCTACCACGGACGAGGTTGCTAAAATCCTTCTAAATATACCTAATAAATAGGATAGAATATATAAGGACGGTACGTTTAATTCTATAAAATCTACTATTCTAAACCGTAAGGGTTCTCAAATATTTAATTATATTCTAGTTACTTATTTTATTTACTTTCCTCTAATATATTTATTAATATTACTATATAGGGATTATAAGTTTTATTACTCTTTAATAAGGGTAAATATTACTACCTATAAGGACCCTCGTATAAAGTAGAATAAGTAGTGTAAATATTACTTATTCCTGTATAATAACTAGGAAAATATTCCATTCCTATTTAAACAGCTTTTTTAATAATAGTTAATAAACGGATTTATTATAAATAATTAGAATAAATTAGATTAATTTAAATACTACTAAATAGAAATCTATACGGAACTGTACTAGAATTTAATAAATTAAATTAGTAATACGGATATTTAGCAAGGGGAGGGTAGTACTACTTCGAATATTAAGTAGAGAGTTATATTACCTGTAAACTATACTAGTAGTACCTATTATAATATAAAGTACTACTAAAATTCTATAGCTATAACTTATAAATTAGGAAAGCCTATATTCTTTATTACTATAATTGTAAATCTATATTAGTTAAAGGTTAAATAGGAATTAAACGGTCTTAGTACTAGTAACCGGCTAAATATTATTAGCCGCGTATTTAACTTTAAGGCGAATATATTAGTTAAAGAGATTAAGGAAGGTCTTTTCGGTAAGTATATTAACGTTGTATAAATTCTAGAATTCTAGAAATAGAGCCTTCTATACTAATATATTTTAATTTTTTTAAACTCTAACTCCTAGCAGGCTTATCTATAGCCGGAAGTTATAGACCGGGCTATATAAATAGAATTTCCGACCCCGGAAGAAGACCTAGATAGCCGGCTTAAAGGTTTATTAGGTACTCTCTTAGTATACGGTCTTTACAATATAAATAACCTAAAAGCTCCGTATATAGTTATAGACGAGAAAGATAAGAAGGTTGTACTAAAGTGTAGAAAGCGGTATCCTAAGCTTTATATAGAGGAAACGATTATTATTAAAAATATTAGCTACCCTTTTTATAGGCGCTATAATAACGGTATTTATATTACGAAAAAAGTAAACGGGAATGATATACTACTAAATAATAGGGCTATTATATTATACAACCCGTACTTAGTTTTAAAATATAAATATTATATTAATATAGAAGTTTATTCTACTGTAGATGCTATTAAGTATATTTATAAATATATTTATAAGGGTATAGATAGAATTATTATAGAGATTATAAAGCCGGATAAATTTAAATAGTATATATTTATATAGTATATAAATCTAACGGAAGTACTTATTTGGATTATAGAATAGGGTATTTATAAAGAGTATCTTCCAATTATACTTCTAATTATATATTTTAAAAATAATCCTTCTATTATTATAATTACTAATTTACCCTCTAATAAGGCAACTATATAGATTGAACAGGCTACCCGGACTATATTAAAAGGTTTTTTTGAGTATAATATAAAATATTCTAATAATCCGAATAAAAATGTTCTATATATAAATTTCCCTTTTAAGTACGTTTAAAAGAAGAATATAAGAGTTTAGTAACTATAATAAAAGGGTTCGGCTATTAGGCGGCTTAGGGTTAGGGTTAGGGTTAGGGTTAGGGTTAGGGTTAGGGTTAGGGTTAGGGTTAGGGTTAGGGTTAGGGTTAGGGTTAGGGTTAGGGTTAGGGTTAGGGTTAGGGTTAGGGTTAGGGTTAGGGTTAGGGTTAGGGTTAGGGTTAGGGT
>NC_026505.1:0-183115 GCF_000182925.2 Neurospora crassa OR74A
AATACCCTTCGGAATTAACTAGTAATTTATAATAACTTCTCGAATTATATAACTTTACACTAACAATAGTTTATTTAAATTTCTACTTTATTAATTTTCAACAGCTAGATTTTAGCTAACTATAGTAATAACGGGTAATAGAGGGTTAGGGCTCGACCCTAGAGAAGGAGCCTAAAAAACGGCTACTATATCCAAAGAAGGTAATAAGCGTACAAATTACCCAATCCCGATACGGGGAGGTAATAATAATAAATATTAATATAAGGCTTTTTTAGGTTTTATAATTAGAATAAGTACAATTTAAATCCTTTAACGAGGAATAATTGGAGGGCAAGTCTAATACTAATAGCTACGGTAATTCTAATTCCAATAGCATATATTAAAATTATTAAAATTAAAAAGCTCGTAGTTAAACCTTAGGCTCGGCCCGTCGGTCCGCCTTACCGCATATACTAATTAAGTTAGGCCTTTTTTCCTAGAGAATTATATACCCTTTACTAGGTATATTGAGGAATTAGGATTTTTATTATAAATAAATTAGATTATTTAAAGAAGGCCTATATTCGAATGTATTAGTATAGAATAATAGAATAGGACGTATAGTTCTATTTTATTAATTTTTAGGACTGCCGTAATAATTAATAAGGATAATCAGGAGTATTAATATTTAATTATTAGAAGTAAAATTCTTGGATTTATTAAAGACTAACTACTACGAAAATATTTACTAAGGATATTTTTATTAATTAGGAACGAAAATTAGGGGATCGAAGATAATTAAATACTATTATAATTTTAATTATAAATTATACTAATTAAAGATCGGACGGTATTATTTTTTAATCCGTTCGGCACTTTACAATAAATTAAAATATTTAAGCTCCTAGGGGAGTATAATTGTAAAATTGAAACTTAAAGAAATTAACAGAAGGGTACTACTAAGGGTAGAACCTATAGTTTAATTTAATTTAATATAGGGAAACTTACTAAGTCCAAATACAATAAGGATTAACAAATTAAAAGCTCTTTCTTAATTTTGTAAATAGTAGTATATAACTATTCTTAGTTAGTAGAATAATTTATTTATTTAATTACAATAATAAATAAAACCTTAACCTACTAAATAGCCCGTATTACTTTAGTAATATACTAGCTTCTTAAAGGGACTATCGGCTTAAACCGATAGAAATTTAAAGTAATAACAAATTTATAATACCCTTAAATATTCTAGGCCGTATACATACTATACTAATATAACTAGCGAATACTCCCTTAACTGGAAAATCCGGGTAATCTTATTAAATTGTATTATACTAGGGATAGAATATTATAATTATTATTCTTTAATAAAAAATCCCTAGTAAATATAAATTATTAATTTATATTAATTATATTCCTACCCTTTATATATACTACCTATTGCTACTACTAATTAAATAGCTCAATAAGGCTTCCGAATTAGCCTAAGGAAGTCGGTAACGATTACCTAAAGCCGGAAAACTATCCAAACTTAGTTATTTAAAGGAAGTAAAAGTCGTAATAAAATCTCCGTTAGTAAATTAACGGAAGGATTATTATAGAATTACAAAACTCCTACAAATTATTGCGAATCTTATTTATATAATTATTTTGGCGCTAGTAGTCCGGAAAAGCCTTCGGGCCCTCCCGGATCCTCGGGTTTCCTATTCGTAGGAGGCTACCTATTAGAGTACCGAAATTAAATTCTTAATATTTTATATTTCTTTAAATAAACTTTTAAATAAATTAAAACTTTCAATAATAGATCTCTTAGTTCTAATATTAATGAAGAATACAATAAAATATAATAAATAATATAAATTATAGAATTTAATAAATTATTGAATTTTTAAATATATATTATATTCGCTAATATTCTAGCGAGTATACTTATTCGAACGTTATTTCAATTATTAAACTCTATTTATATTAGAAATTTACAACTATCTATAATCCTTTAAAATTAATAGTAGGCTCGCTAATTATACCGAATATAGTAACTCTACATTACTATAATCGTATAGTAGGTTTTTACTATAAAACCCCCTATTTCTAAGGTTAACCTCGGATTAAGTAGGAATACCTATTAAACTTAAATATATTAATAAGCGGAAGAAAAAAAACCAATAGGGATTGCCCTAATAACGGCGAGTAAAGCGGTAATAGTTCAAATTTAAAATTTAACTTCGGCCCGAATTGTAATTTATAAAGGAAGCTTTTAGTAAGGCACCTTCTAAATCCCCTAGAACGGAGCGCTATAGAGGGTAAAAGCCCTATATAGTCGGATGCCGATCTAATATAAAGCTCCTTCGATAAATCGAATAATTTAGGAATACTATTTAAAATAGGAGGTAAATTTCTTCTAAAGCTAAATACCGGCTAAAGACCGATAACGTACAAATAGAATAATTGAAAAATAAAAAACACTTTAAAAAGAAGGTTAAATAATACGTAAAATTATTAAAAGGGAAGCGTTTATAACTAAATTTATACTATTCCAATTATTTAATATTCTTATTAATATATTTAGGATAATTTAAACTAGTATTAATTTTAGTAGGGGGATAAAGGTCTAAAGAATATAACTCCTCTAGGAATATTATAACCCCGGGTGTAATGCCCTCGCCGGAATTAAAATTCGTATATCTATAAAGATATTAGTATAATAATTATTAATAATCTATCTTAAAATACGGACTAAAGAATTAAGGTTTTATACGAATATTTAAATATAAAACCTATACGCATAATAAAAATAAATGTAAGTAAAAACTTCGGCGTATTATCGACTAATTTTAATATATTCGGATAGATTTAAGTAAAAATATTAAACTTTAAACTTAAAAGATAGTAAATTATATTTAAATAGGGTAAAGCTAGAGGAAACTTTAGTAGAGGTTCGCAATAGTTCTAACGTATAAATCGATTATTAAATTTAAATATAAGGGCGAAAGACTAATCGAACTATCTAATAGCTAATTACTACCGAAGTTTCCTTTAGGATAGTAGTATTGTTCTTCAATTTTATAAAGTAAAGCGAATAATTAAGGATTCGGGGGCGCTTTTTAGCCTTTATCTATTCTTAAACTTTAAATATATAAGAAGCCCTTATTACTTAATTAAATATAGACATTTAAATATACTAATACTAGTAAACTATTTTTAATAAATAGAACTAATAATACGGAATAAACCGAACGCGGGGTTAAGGTACTGGAATAGACGTTTATTAAATACTATAAAAGGCGTTAATATATTTTAATAGTAGGACGGTAGCTATAAAAATTGGAATTTACTAAGGATTATATAATAATTTACTTACTGAATATACTAGCCCTAAAAATAGATAGCGCTTAAATATCCTACCTATACCCCGCCCTTAGGGTAGAAATAATACTCTAAAGAGTAAACGGCTGTAGAGGTTAATAATAAAGCCTAGGGCGTAAGCCCGGGTCGAACGGCCTTTAATACAAATTTTAGTAGTAGTAATAAATATTTTAATAAGAATTTAAAGGACCGAAGTAGGGAAAGGTTCTATATAAATAATAGTTGGATATAGGTTAATTGATCCTAAACTATAGGGAAATTCTATTTCAAAGGGGCACTTATACCCTATATAGTAAAAGGGAAGCCGATTAATATTCCGGTACCTAAATATAGGTTTTACGCAGCAACGCAACTAAATATAGAAATAATAGCGGGGGCCCTAAGTAGAATTTTCTTTTCTTTTTAATAGTCTATTACCCTAAAAATAATTTATTTAGAAATAAGGTTTAATAGCCGGAAGAGCCCAATACTTCTATTAAATCCAATATATTCTTAATATCCTTTAAAAATCCGCGGGAGGGAATAATTCTTATACTAAATTATACTTATAACCATAACAAATCTCTAAGGTAAATAGCCTCTAATTAATAGAATAATATAAATAAAAGAAATTAGTAAAATAGATCCGTAACTTCAAGAAAAGGATTAACTCTAAGGGTTAAATACGTCGGATTTTAAGCAAACGCCCTAAGAGTAGATTGCTACTAGCCAAGTAATTGGCTAGCGGCTTTTAATATCCGGGTATAAAAGCCTTTAATAAACTTCGGTTGTCCGGCGTATATTTAATAACCAATTTAAAACTAGTACAAATAGGGGGAATCTAACTATCTAATTAAAATATAGTATTACAATAGCTAAAAAGTAGTATTAATACAATATAATTTTTACTTAATATTCTAAATATTAAAGTAAAAAAATTCAACTAAGCGTAAATAAATAGTAGGAATAATTATAATTCTCTTAAAATAATTAAATATTTTATTATCTAATTAGTAACGTATATAAATAAATTAATAAAATTCCTATTATCCCTATCTACTATCTAGTAAAACTATAATTAAAGGAACGGGTTTAATAGAATTAATAGGGAAAAAAGACCCTATTAAACTTAATTTTAATTTAATATTATAAAAAAATATAGGAGGTATAAAATAGGTAGGAGCTTCAACGCTAGTAAAATACTACTACTCCTATTATCTTTTTACTTATTTAATTAAACGGGGCTAGATTTTCATCCAACTTCTAATTTTAAAGTCCTTCGCAGGCCGACTTAAATTAAAGATATTATTAAATAAGGAGTTTAACTAAGGTAGCACATTTATTAAATTATAATGTAGGTATCCTAAGGGGGGCTTATAGAGAATAGAAATCTCTAATAGAACAAAAGGGTAAAAATCCTTTTAATTTTAATTTTCAATATAAATACAAACTATAAAAGTATAGCCTATTAATCCTTTAGTCCCTTAAAATTTAAAATTAGAAGTACTAGAAAAGTTACTATAGGGATAATTAATTTATAGCGGCTAAACGTTTATAGCAACATCGCTTTTTAATCCTTCAATATTAACTCTTTCTATTATACCGAAGTAGAATTTAGTAAGTATTAGATTATTTACCTACTAATAGGGAATGTAAATTAAGTTTAAATTATTATAAAATAGGTTAGTTTTACCCTACTAATAACCTTATTGTAATAATAATTAAATTTAATATAAAAAGAACTATTTATTTAAATAATTAGTTTTTATAATTATTTAACCGGGTAATACTACAATATTACTATCTATTAGATAATAATTAAACACCTCTAAATTAAAATCTATATTAGAATATAATAATACTTCTAATATATTATAGACGTATAAGAATAGGCTCCGGCCTCGTATCTTAATAAGCAATTCCTCCGTTAGCCTTAAAGTAGCTAGCAGTAATTCGTGTATTATAATTTTAATATATATTAAATTAAATCCTTTATAAACGACTTAAATATACGAAAGGGTCTTATAAATAATAGAATAACCTTATTATTACAATCTACTAAGGGTAAACCCTCCTTCGCCTAAATTTCCTAATAGAAGGGTCTGCCTAATAAGTAGGTATTTATTAGGGGGTCCCTCCGAAATTTAATTACTAAAGTCCGAAAGGGTAAAAGTACCTTACCGGAAGGAAAGTATAAAGTAAATAGGGATAGGAAGGGGATTTAATTAAATTTAATATTTTCTAAATTTAAACGATATTACCCTAGGGGTACGGGTGGGCCGGGTATAAGGGGTCTATTATATTAGTAATTAACCTATAGAAGGTTTAGTAGCTATATATAGTATATGCTTAGGGAAGTATCGACCGGTATAGTATATGTAGGTACGGCTAGGCTGGGCCTTTATAAATTTTAGTAGCTACGGTAGGTAAAGTAGGTAAGAGTAACTGACCGAGCGGCGGCGGGGTAGGAACGACCGGGTAGGTAAATAATTTTTAAATAAATTTACAATTCTAAATAAATAAATATATTTGTAATTAAATTAAATATAGCACTAAGTAAGTAAGCGTATTTGAATTGTATAAAGTAGTATAGAGAAGAGAAGGTAAGTAAGTACGTTCGGGCGGGTTAAATATATAAGGTAGGTAGGTGCGTTTAGGTATAGAATTTTTATATAAATAATAATTATATTAGGAAAGTAAGGGCGAGGGCTTATATAGGGTAGGTAAGAAGGATTGAGAGGCTTAGGGGGGTTAAAGGGTTATTTTCTAACTCCTATTAGGAGGGGTTTATTAAAAGAAAGGGTAGGGTAATAATAGGAAAGGGTAAGTAAATAAAGAAGCTATATAGTTAAATAAAGGTATTTATAACCTTTTTATTAAAAGATATAGTAGGGTAGGTAGGAAAAAGTTGTACGGAATTATATTTTTATATAAAGTAAAGGTATAAAGGGGGAGGCTATTTTTTTAATTTTTGGGTAGGCGAGGCGGTAGGTAAGCTATTTGGGCTGGGAATAGTTTAGTCTTTAGGGGGGGAGCGAAAATTTCTTTCTTCTTTTTCTTTTTCTTTTTTATTTATTTATTTTTTTTCTTTCTTCTTTTTCTCCTCCCTTTTTCTTCTTCTTACTTTTATTTTCTTTATTACTCTTCCTCCTCCCTTTCCTTTCCTCTCCGTCTTCCTTCGTTTTGGTCCTTTTTTTCTTTTCTCTTCCTTTTTCTTTTTTCTTTTTAGCTTTTAACTTCTTTTTAGGGCTTTCCTCTCTTAATATTTCTTTCCTTATACCTCCAAACCCCCTTCTATTCCTTTCTTTTATATTATATCTATATAAGGATAAAAAAGTAATATGATTAATATGTAAATAAAATAAAGAAGGTTCTTATTCTTCTTTTCTTTGTTTTTTTTTTTTTTTTTTTTTTTTTTTTTTTTTTTTTTATATATATTTTTCTTACTTTCCTTCTACCTTTTTACTTTTATAATGTCTTGCCCCCTTAGTAAGCTTCTTCCTTTCTTTTTCTTTTTATTTTTCTTTTCGTCCTCTTGTTCTACCTCCAAATTTTTATTAGGTAAGGGCGTTTATAAAGTAAATAAATACTTTTAGAGTAGTAGGAGCCGGATTATAATAAGGGTAGAGGTTTTTTTTATAAATATAGGAAGAAGAAGGTATTCGGAAGCGACTAAGTCGATCAACTAGAACCTATACGGTCTTGAATGAATTGTTAGGGAAGGGCAGGTAAATAATTGATAGTAGGAAAGAAGAAAAAGAAGAAAAAAAGAAAAAAAAAAAAGAAATTTTGAAAGTAGTAGAAGAAGAAGGGTAGTAGAATTTAGGGGGTATAAATAGTTAGTAGAGTAGGTAGGGTGTTAGGTGGCTTTGGTTGTATGGGTAGGGAGGATATGTTGAGGTTAGTATATTAATAAAGAAGGTTGAATTGGTAAATATAGTAATTATATTTATTTTATAATTTTAAAAAAAATATAAATAAAAGTATAATTCTATTATAAAGATAATTTCTTTTAAAAACTCTTCTTTATTTTAAAAGGTATTTATATAGAGTTCAATTTTATTTTTCTTATTTAGTCTTCTTATTTTTAAATACTTCTTTTTAAAAAATCTTTTTAATTTTTCTCTATTTAAAATTCTTTAAAAAATATAATTAAATTTAAAAAAAAAACCTCTTCTATAATAATCAAACGCAACTACCTAATAACCGTACTAAAACTAGCTTGTATTCGTATCTACGCCCTCTAATTAAATATAAATAATTAAATTTACTTTTATTATTTTATTACTTATATTCCTTCTTACAATATATTTTCTTCTTATATTCAATTATATTAATAAAAACCAAAACTTCTTTCTCTGTTTTACTCCTTATAGTTAATTATTTATTATATTTATTAAATTAGTAGTACTAGTTACTTACTTAGTCTACGTACCGTAGGATCTTCTTATACGCTAAGAAAGTATTTAGATATTAAAAGAATAAGAAAGATTTATATCCTTTTCTTTATTAGAAGTTATTTAAAAGGGATATAAGAGATAATATATTTCTTCTTATTTTTCCTTTACTATTTAATCTTTTTACTCTTAGAAGTAATCCTCTTTAGTAACTTTAAATAACAACTTTAATAGATGAAGAAGCTAGTAAGTAAGTAATTAACGGAATTGAATAGTTTAAATGCTAAGAAAAATAGAATAATAATAATAGTTAAAATTATAAGGTTGATTTTTATTTTTCAAAATCTATTATCAACTAATAAATACTTTGATATTATATTTAACTTTAAACAATATAAGTTAACTAACTTATATTCGAAAATATAAAAGTGTATTTCAATATTCTAATATAAATCGAGTTATTTTAATATAAAAATAAAGATTGTAATATTAACAATAATAGAATCTCTAGAATCCTAAAATTATCCTACCTTACTATATTATACTTTAAACTAGTTGTAATAGCCTAAATTAACTAAGCTACTAGAAGCTTTCTTACTATATTATATTATACTTAGCTCAAATATTTAAACTACCGTACTTAGGCTACCCTGCGTTCCGTACTTTAGCTCTCTATACTATATATTTACTATATACAAATAGCTAGCTGATATTTACTATATACAAATAGCTAGCTGGAAGCCTTCCTCCTTTTTATAATATCTTCTTTAACTTTATTTTATATACTATTATTAATAAAGGTTACCTTTATATTAATTAAATATAATAAAGAGAACTTCTATTCGTATAGGAATAAAACTCTATTTATATATATAAGGGATCTACGAAGTATATACGTAGGTAGGTGTTACGGGGCTAGCGCCCAAAGGTAATACCTAGCTTTAGGTATAAGCTAGGCGCGCCTTCTAATTAGGTACATCGGTCGGTCGGCTGTCAGCAGCCGTCTTAGCACTGGATGCACTGCGTGCCATTAGGTGCATCCCTCGGGTCGCCGCACGGGCTACATTTCTGGCCTTAGTATTTCTAGCACCTTCGATACCTACGTATCTCTTTCGTATATTTAGCTGGTGTCAGGAGGCTAAGAACTCGTACACAGAAGCACCTCAGCGGCTGCTGCTCCCCTTCGTCAACCGACGCGTGGGATCACTAACGATAACGCCCATATCGGGTCGGGCTCGCGGGAAGGATAATCCGGCACCGCGCCGAGGCGCCAGACTAGTACGAGGCTCTATAATGCTCGTTAGCGGATAAATAGAGTTTGTATAAGTATAAAAGAGGTTTAACGAAGCGTAGTTTATTGTAGTCGGTAGCTATCAATACATCTTTGGATTAACCCCTAACTTGCCGTCCCCTACGTATAGCCACGACCGTAGTCACCTCAGCCTACCTTTCGCCTACGTTCCTAATATTATGGCCCAGTGCCATGACTACCCAGGATATGTACTACACGGGTTTGAGTCACATGGTTGCGCGCCGCTCCCGCGGTGCACTTTGCGATAACTAAGTAAGGGCTCGGCGCGCACCTACTTATTCTCGTACAGCCAGCCCACCTTTGTACTTTTCCTCTTTCTCTCCTTAGCTTTAATATTATATTAAATTACACTATAACCACCTTAAGCTGGCTTACTCTTATAACTATATGCGCCCTCATATAATATTAAAGCTAATCCTATTATATGACCGGGGACGGTAATTATAATATTCTAACTTAAAACGATACCCGAAGTCGTTTCGATTGCGATCGCTAACGGCGAGAACCTAATAAGTACTTAAAATCGCTATAACCGACCGCTTAAATCGCGAGAACCCAATAAATTACAAGCCGTAGCGAGAACCTAATAAATTATAGCCGTAGCGAGAACCCGATATTATAAGATTCTACTACGAGACTTATATTTACTATAATCGAGAGTAACGAACCCTAATATAATAAGTAATAACCCCGGAGGCTGGCCCGAGGGCAGCCTAACGATTAATAATTATACCCTTAATTATAATAATAGTAAGGTAGAATTATTATCCCCTATTATTATTTACCTAACCCTACTCCTATTAGAGAAGTAATTAACGACCCCCGCTATTAATAATTAAAATAAAAATTATACTTCTCCCAACTCCTCTATAAAACGCAACCTATCCGCTCTATATAATTATATTACTATACAATATAGTACCCTTAACTGCCCACCGCTTTTAAAGAATAAGATATTATTAATTAAAAGCCCCTTCAATAATACGTAACCGTTGCGCTACTATAAAATACAATTTAATATTAAATTTTTTCGTAACTTCTAGGATAACGTCCCTTCTAATTTGTCGTCGATCAAACGGATATTGCTCGATACTTACGAGTTTAATAAGATAGTCCTTACCATCCCTAAAGATATACTTAATACTAAGGTAGAGGATTTCGCCAATTTTACCTTCTAATAAATACGGGACTTTTATTTAGCGAATATCGTATTTAAAATCGGTAATAAGCGTTTTACACCGTCCTTCAACGATTTATTAGGAAATGTCATTAATAGGGCTAATTATATAACCGACTACTATAAGAATTGTAAGGGCTATAGTTATATTTATTTTTAACCTTTTATAAACGAGGGATAGAAGTCGATAGCCCTAAATCTTTAAAAAGGAATATTAACCTCTACCTAGTTTATTACCCTCTATAATAAGGATCCTACTATAATATAGAACGAGATTCGTATCCGCTTTCTTTCCCTACAAACCTTTTACGTATTTATTAATAACTTGGTAGAAATAACGGGCTACGTAGACGTTATAGTTTGTAAAATATATTCCTTTATTATTTACTTTATCCAAAAGATAAAGGAATAAAATACTATTATCGCGCGTATTAAAGACGAGCGTAATATCGCTACTATAGGCTCCAAAGGCAATATAGATTTCTAAAAGCGTTTAGTAAAAGTAGAGGCCTACTATTGGTAATTGGAAAATAAATTATATAAGGAGCGAGAAAAGGTTAAACGCGTCCGTCTGGCCTACAACGAATTTTTAGTCGAAATAGCTACTAACTATAATCTCCGGGTCGATAAGGATACTAAAGCCTATATAGACGGTTTCGATACGTTGCGGACTATAAGTTAAATAAAGATCGCCCGTCTTAAGGGAAAGGTTAATACCCTAGTAATTTAGTTCGACGACGCTAGGATGCGTGCCAAACCCTAAAACGACCCTGCTATAATTAATAAATTTAACGAACTTTGAACCTATATTAATGAGTTGGAATACGATATTAATACTACTAAAAACGAGTTGCTTCCCTTACGCGAGGAAAAGAAAGTAATTAATTATATTATAGAAATTATTTACTTAAAGTTTTAAAAAGTTGAGGAGGAGATTGCCAAATTAATGAAGAGTAATAAACTTTTTAAAAAGTATTTACTAACTAACGATATTACTATTATACAAACCTCGATTAAATATAATAAGTAAAAGTTTACTAACGATTTTGTTAAATTAATAACGGAGGATTTCTATTAGAAATACTACGTACGTATATCCTCCGTACGAGAAATTTCTAATCTCTTGGATAAAGTCCCTACTTCTACCTAATACCGAGATAAGGTACCCGCAACGTCTTAGGTTTATAATATCTTCGGAGGAGGAGAAAAGAAGGGAGGCCGAATGGCCGGAGCTAGTAACCCCGACTCCTCCGATAAAGAATTTAATTCAGAGAATTTAAGTAATTCTAATTAGAAGTATAAGGATAATAAGCGTTGTAAACGAACTTTATATACCCCTAATAATTACTTTCCCTATTTAAATTTCGAACGATCTTCTTATTCGTTCGGTAATTATAGTAAGAAATCTACTAAGGTTCCGGATATTCCCTTTTTCTATAGAAATTTTAATAAAGATAAAGTATTTTTTAAGATATAGTTATATTAAATTTATAGGATATTGGAGGTTAATGTGGACTATTTTGTAATGGAACGTATAGTATTTAATATAATTGTCGGTCAATTAGAAAGTAAGGTTGCGGAAACTATCCTTCTTTTTATATACAAATATAATAGCAACCCCCCTCGTTTAACTACTATCGATTAGTTAATTAACTACTTGAAGGAGAACTATTTTAATAAGAATACTATTGAGAAAGCTAATATAGAATTTAAAAAATTAATTATAAGGGATAATAAATACTTTTAAGACTTTAAAGTCAAATTCGTTCGATTAGCGGGTTTGATTAATATTCCCCTTTATTATTAGAAGTTTATATTAAAGTATAAACTACCGAAACGTTTTAGAGAACCTACTACGGTTATATTCCTAAACCTAACTAAGATTTTCGAAGACTATTATACTATTATTTAATTTATCGATAAAAGTTATTAATTAAATTCTATATTATCCTTGGCCCCTTCGTTAAGGAAATTTCGTTATAAGGGTTTAGGAACGAAAATAACCGCTGCCTTAGCTTCCAACCCAAATAGAAATCGCCTGCCCGGATCCTCCTTCTTCTATAAAAAACCTAGCGTAGAGAAATATTAATAACTATAGGCCGAAGGCAAATATTTTATATACGAAAAGGAGGGATATAGAGTTAGCGAATACCTGGATTACAACTGTATAAAGAGAGCCTACGAGAAATATAAGGCCTCCTAATTCAATACTATAATGGCCGTACTGCCTAATATCCCCGAAGGTATTATAATTATTAAATCTAATATTAAGGATCCTACCGATAGTAACGCCAATATAAGTAAATTTAAGATAAATAAAGAATTGAAAAATTAAATTCCCTAGGGCAAGTAGCTTCCTTCCTAGGAGAAATATTAATTATAAAAAAAGAAATACTAATAAAGGTGTCGATGGATAAGGCGACCTTCCAATTAAGTAATTATCTAGGTAAAGGATCTTCTTTTTTAATTAAATATAAGATAATTCAAAATAAATTATCAATTCTACTATAAAGGCGTTAATCAATATAGGAGCAAATGCTTACCTAATTATAAGTAATATATTTACTAAATAATTTTAATATTTATAATTTAAAACCTATAATAATTTCCAGCCCGGTTACATAATACTTTACCGGTAAATAGAACCCGATATTATCCATTGAATAATAAAGGGTTACTTCTATATCTAAAGTTATAAGTTTTATAATAAATAGATAATTGTACTTCCCGGCCTTAAAAGGGATATAATTGTAGGAAGAATATAGTTGGAACGATATTAGGTAATAATCGATTATTACTAATATCTATTATATTTCCTAAACTCCCTTATTTTAGTACCTAATACCTACAATATCCGAATAGAATAATCAAAGTTCCTATAAAATCCCAATTACTAGAAAAATGTAATTTGTCGGAATGTCCTAATAGACCGAGAAGATAAGAGACGGACGGATAGAGTATTTTTATATTTACAATATTGCCTACTAGGGGAGGAGGGGATTGAAGAAGATATAAAGGAATTTAATAGAGTAATAGTAGAAATAGAAGGAAGTAATTCCGAAATACTAAAAGTAAAAGAAGCGGTCTACTTTAAAGATAGAATAGTAGAATTCGGTCCTAGGAACGCTTCCCTAATCGAACGGGTATTATAGAACTAAATAAACAAATTAAAATCCCTTTAAAACTCTCCCCCGGTAAAAATAACGGTCTCCCCCAACGATAGTCTATTGCCCCCGGACTAGCGCCCAAAAGAGCTCTATATAATTAAATACTATATTCGCAATGCAGAAGTATCCCTAATAGAGCGAATAGAGTAGGAGCTATACAATAGTATCTAATATAAGTATACGTCGGAGGCCGAAATTGCCTAAATAAAATAGATATTTCGAACAGCCAGATCCAGCAAGTCCCCTACTCTATACCTACTAAGAGATAATTAAAGTCCTTATCGTCTAAAGAAAATATTCAGATAAGTAAAGGAACGACCTAGAAATATAGCGATAATTAACGTAGTAGTTTTTAATTACTATATATAATAAGGCGCGCCGGTAGAATTTATTAATTTATACGAAATTAATAGTTTAATAAATAATTTGTAAAACTAAGTACTTCTATTAAATAATGAAAAGTACTGTACGATAGTCCTCGTAAAGCTACCGGGTAAGTACTATAATTATATCAATATATTTAGCAAATTCAATTCCAATACCCTATTAGAGTATAAAAATAAAGTAGATTATTAGATCCTTTTAGAAGAAGGCCGTAGCCCAGACGACTTAGGTTACAATTCCCTTTATAAAATAACCTTTAAAGAATTAGAGAAATATCGGAAGTATATTACAAATAACCTTTAGAAAGGATTTATTAAAGCTAATTCAGCCTTATAGGTTATACCAGTACTATTTATCCCTAAAGCTAATAGAGGATTAAAATTCTATATTAATTATCAGAAATTCAATACTCTATTTAAAAAGAATAGATACCCTCTTCCTCTTATTAACGAAACTATAGTATAGATTAATTAAATTAAAATATTTATTAAAATCGATATTAAATAGGTATTTTATTAAATTAGAATATACCTTAACTATAAAGACCTTACAACTTTTAGGATTCGATACAAAGCTTATAAATATAAAATTTTATCCTTTAGCCTCACCGGAGGCCCCTCCTCATTTTAATAATTTATTAACAATATCCTAATCGATTATTTAAACGTATTTTGTAGCGTATATATCGACAATATTCTAATTTACTCTAATAATATAATAAAATACAATAATTATATATTGAAGGTCTTAACTAGATTGCAAGAAGCTAGGTTGTAGGCCGATATTAAGAAATACGAATTCGGCGTAACGAAGACCAAATTCCTAAGCTTTATTATTAGAATAAATAGTATTTTAATCAATCTTAAAAAAGTAACGGCCGTTAAGGACTAGAAGTAGCTAACGACCGTAAAAGGCATTCAAGTATTCTTAGGCTTTTATAATTTTTATTATAAATTTATTAAGGAATTTAACTAAATTGCCCGACCTTTTACGAATTTAATTAAAAAAGACTTACCGTTCTAATAATCCAACTACTATTAAGAAGCTTTTATAAAATTAAAGGAATACCTCCTTACAGCCCCGGTACTAGCGCACTTCGACTATAATTGCGAAACCAAATTAGAAACTAATACTTCCAATAGTATCTACGCGGGAGTAATAAACTAAAGGTATAACAATAGCAATTAGCACCCTATCGCTTTCTATTTAAAAATAATAGGACCAGTAGAATTTAATTACCTAATTTATAATAAAGAGCTATTAACCGTTATTAAAGCGCTTAAATAATAGAGACTAAAATTGAAGGGGATTATACTATTTACTATTATTATAAATTACTAAGTACTAGAATTCTTTAATAGTAAACGCGTCCTTAATAGTAAATAAGTACGTTGGTCAGAACTGCTTTTAGAATACTAATTTCGTATAATATATCGCCCCAGTAAGGAAAATTTAGCTACCGACGCTTTATCCTAGAAGTTAAAGGATTTAAAAATTATTAAAATTAAAAAAGAGGATTAATATACTTTACAATTATTGAAACTAGATAATAAAGGATATTTTATCTTTACTAGCGATAAAGAAGAAACGCCAATTAACAATCTCTATACGTTACTATCTATAAGAGTAATATTAGTAATAAAAGCTATTTACGCGGATTTAGTACTAGTAGCAATAGGTAATAAACCAGCCCGACTATCTAGTATAATATTAATCGATAAAATCTTACAACTCAATTGGAACGCCGCCTCCTTAGTTAAATACTAATTGAAAGCGAGCTAGGAGGAAACCTTATTCTCCTTAGAAAATAGCCTACTCTACTACAAAGGAAAACTGGTAGTATTAGAAGACGAGAATGTTCGTACTTATTTAATTAGAGATATTTATATATAAATACCTATTACTTACCCTAGTAAAGTAAAAATTAAGAAGCTGGTCTAAAGATAATACTAGTAGCCTATAATAATATCGGATGTAGATAGATACGTAACGAACTATTGGGATTGTAAGGTATTTAAGCACCCGCGCGATAAAACTCCCAGTAAATTATATTTAATACCTATTAATAATAATCGTCTATAGAGGAACATTATTATTGACTTTAAATTAATACCAACTAATAAAAGGGGGTATAATAACGTATTAGTAATAGTAGACCGCTTTTTAAAAATATTATAGTATCTTCTATATAAAAATATAGTTATTATTTAACAAACCGCCGATATATATTATTACGGACTATACCGAATATTTAACTATCTTAATAAGGTTATTAGTAATAGAGGACTATAATTTATATCCAATTTTATATAGGAACTAACTAAGCTACTAAGTATTACTTAGAAATTAAATAACCCGGGCTACTCGCAAATAGTAGGGCAAGCTAAGGTTATAAATTAATATTTAAATTAGCAGCTACGCCCCTTCATTAACTATAATTAGGATAATTAGTTAACGGCATTACTTACATTAGATTTAACCTAGGCGATTCTACTATATAAAAGCCTAAATAGCCTATCCCTATATAAAGTAGTAATAGGCTATCTTATACCCGTATCCTTCGATTAATAGTTTCGTATACACTTAGTAGGGCTACCGGTTAGAAAGAGAATTAATTAAATAGAAGTATAAATTACAATAAAAGCCTTATAAGGCTATTGTAATACGGCGCTTAGGGCGATTAATAAAGTATAAGAGAGGTAGATAATTTAAGCTAATTATTACCGAAGGGACCCGGATTTCGGAATTAGGGATAGGGTTTTTATTATTAAGAAATACTAATTAATTAATTAACTAAGCAATAAACTTAACTTTCCCTAAACTAGAACCCTATATTGTATTAAATCTATAAAAGGCTTCTTATACAAGTTAGAACTGCCTCCGTTATAGAAAGGCCGTAAAGTATTTCATACGGAGCGATTTCAGAAAGATAATAGGAACCCACTGCCTAGCTAAGTAAGAACGAACCCGGAGGGCAAAATTATTAATAGTAATAAAGAAGAATAGGAGGTCTATTAGATCCTATCGTTAAAAATAATTAGCAGGAAGCTATAGTACTAAGTAGAATAGAGAGGCTAGGATCTAGACCCCGAATAGTACCTAGCGGAAGGTTTTAAGAATATAGTAGAGGAATTAAAATAGTATTACGAAGAATATTCGGATAAATTAAACCCCTCGAAGAGGTTGCTATACTAGTTGAAAGGGATTTGCGAGGATTATAAGGACGATAGTATTCCGGTAGTAATAAAGAAAATAATAAGGAGGAGAAGGATTTGAATATATTTAGTTATAAGTAATTAAATAAAGTATATTAATAATAAATTGGCGACGATTGTAGGAATAATGGATAATGTAGCGGTATTGCAATCTATACCCCGAGGGTAGATGTACTTGGGAAGCGAAGCGTCGTAGGTTTAAAATAGGCTTGTAGCAATATTTTTTTATACTTTTACTAACTTTCGGCTCTGGGACTAAGCCTTGTACAGAGGGGGGGGTAATATTATAGCCCAGTGCTATAACTACCTAGGATATATATTATACGGGTTTGAGTTACGTAGTTGCGCGCCGCTCCCGTAGTGTACTTTGTAATAACTAAGTAAAGGCTCGGCGCGTACCTACTTATTCTCGTGCAGCCAGCCCACCTTTGTACTTTTCCTCTTTCTCTCCTTAGCTTTAATATTGTATTAAATTGCACTACAACTACCTTGAGCTGGCTTACTCTCGTAACTATGTACGCCCTCACACCTAACAGCTGGAAGCTTTGTACCTTACTAGTACAAACCTCCCTTTCCCTCTTTGTCGATTATTATTTAAGCTCTTTATAAGGCCTACCTACGTGTACACCTCGTAGATCCCTTACAGTAGGCCTCGTAAAGAGCTTAAATAATTAATAAAGAGGAAGAGGGAGGTTAGTGCTAGTAAGGTATAGAGCTTCTAGCTAGATATATAAATGCGTAGGTATTAAAAGTGTTAGAATTAGTAAGAATGCCAAGGCCAGAAATGTGGCCCGTGCGGCGCCCCGAGGGATGTATCCAATAGCACTTAGTATATTTAGCGCCAAGACGGCTGCCGACAGCTAACCGGCTCGTGCACCCAACTAGAAGGTACGCCTAGCTTATATAGGTACAAGCTAGGCAAACACCCTGGGCGCCAGCCCTATAACAATATAGGGGTAAAAAAGTAATTTAAGTATATTTTTTTATATTGTTAAATCTATATTGGAGGATAGTAAAGTATACTATAATTTTCCTTATTTCTTTCTCTATTTACTCTAACTTCGAGAGCTGTAAATATTTTGTAGCTTAAGTAGCTTTAGAAGAAAGAAAGTAAATTATTAAAAATAATAAGAAAGATTTTTAATATAAAAATATAGATAAGTAATATCCAAGTTATATCTTGGGCTGTGAAGCTTAACCTTATACCTGTGAAAGCGTGATCCTACGAGTGATAAGACAACAAGATTAGAAGCTACAATTTAAAGTAATATTAAGTGTAAGGAGGAAAAGGAAGCTGGCAAACGAGGGCATCGCGGGTCTAAATATATAAGTCAGATCCTGCCACTCGTCGCCGCCTTCCTAATCCGTAAATCTTATCAATAAGAATATAAGCCTCATTCTATCCGGTGTACTGTAATGCCCAGTGGCTAGTGCTCTAGCGGTCCGTCCAGCTATGCTATAATAATACCCAAAATTCTATAAAAATTCAACAAGTTATTTGGTACTACTCTCGACATTATACATTAGGGTTTGAGTAAGTTATATTTAGAAAAGTAAAAGTTGATCCCCGTGCGAATAGAGGTTCTTATATAAAAGTCTATTTATATTAAGTATTGAGTTTCTATAATATATAAATAGAAGTTCTCTTACTTAAAAGTTTGCGTTTTTACAAAATAATTTCCAAAAGTTCTAAAATAAATATTACTTAGTAATTATATATACCCCATATCCATTTACATTAGCGTCCCTCGGGATTAGCACGGGTTTACTATATAGTAAATCCCTAGTAACCTAACGACGGACAAGGTCCGGGGCTTACGTCCTTGGCAGGCTCCAGCGACCTAACGTTAAGCCGCCCAACAACTCCCTAGTACAGCCTAGAACGCCGAAACGTTACATTGTCAATGTACCCTAGCAGCGCACCCCATATCGGAGTGGAATTATACCGACGGTCAACCCCGCACATGTCATTCCTCGAACTGACTCAAATATATACTTGGAAACACTGCTCCCCCAACACAAGCACAAGCTACCTCTACACGTTACGGTTCAGTTTGCGAGACCTGAATATTAACGATGGCGCCCTCGAACAAGTTCAATGTCGGCATTATCGGCTACGGGTAAGACAAGATGCAATGTCATAAACGTCGCGTTGACGGGAATGTCGATACTAATGTTTGCTACCAGCCTCTCGGCCAAAGTCTTCCAGATCCCTTTCGTCGCCCTGACGGAATCTCTTGTCCTCCATTCCATTGTGCAACGGTCCCCTTCGCCTGGTAACTCCGCCCCCGAGGACCATCCCTCGGCGAAGCACTTCACCTCAATTGAGCCCATGCTCGCAGACCCCGACGTCCATGTCGTCATCATTAGCACGCCTCCCAACACGCATTTTGAGACTGCGCGCGACGCCCTGCGCAATGGCAAGCACGTCCTTGTTGAGAAGCCATTCGTACCCACGTCTGCGCAAGCGGAGGAGCTTGCCGCCCTGGCCGCAGAGAAGAAACGTGTTCTGTGCGTGTACCAGAACCGCAGATGGGACTCGGACTTCCTGACTGTCCAGAAGCTCATCCGTGAGGGCACACTCGGTCGCATCGTCGAGTTTGAGACACATTTCGATCGCTTCCGTCTGGAGAAGCCGACGACGTGGAAGGGCCAGCTCAGCATGGACCAGGCCGGCGGTGTTCTGTATGATCTCGGCACCCATCTGCTGGACCAGGTCTTCGTTCTTTTCGGCATGCCGACTTCTGTCTCGGCCAAGTTCTTGGACCAGCGTGAGGGCAGAATTGTTACTGGTGGAAGCGATGAGTCACAGCAGCCCGACAGCATCGCGGCTGTCTTGACATATGCCGACACCGGCTTGCTCGTACACGTTCGCATTAGCGTTGTCAGTGCCGAGACCAAGCAGCCGCGTTTCCGCATCCGCGGAACGAAGGGTAGCTACCAGAAGGCTTTCTTGGACCCACAGGAGGACCAGCTCAGGGGAGGCATGGCCGCGACTGATGCTCGGTTCGGCAAGGAGGACGAGTCCCGGTACGGCCGTCTCTGCTATGTCACCGAGGACGGCAAGATTGAGGAGAAGGTGTACCCGACCACGGAACCGGAGACGTACATCAAGATCTTCGAGGGCTTTGCCAAGGCTCTTGAGACTGGAAACGAAGATGATATCCCCGTTCCCGCATCTCAGGCCGCCAAGGTGCTCAGGATTATCGAGGCACTCCGGGAGAGTGCCAAGACGGGCCGAGATGTCGCGCCTTGAAGTCTCACTTTACAACCAAGAGGCCAGTGAGGGGCTGGCTAGGCGACATGTGGCTATGAGATAGGTCGACGACCTAGGGTAATGTAGATGGCATTGGGAGAGTATGAGCAATAGACAAGTCAATAGACGCTGAATGTGGGATTGGGCAAGCACATCATGATCCGGCACGCAGGTGCATGTGTTGGGGGCAGATGTTATTGTTGGTTTCCTATAAACGCATAGACATAGACGGGTTCCAAAAATTCTGTCCGTTTTGTTCTTTTCTCCCTCATCTGTGTAACAACATGCTCGATGTGGCCGTTGGAAAATCTGGGAAATTGGCTCTCGTGTGGCCAATACCAGTCCACCTCGCCGGCTTACCTAGGCTGGCAGTGAGGTTGTTTCGTAATAGCTTCGAGATCTGCGGGGATTTGATGACAGAGGACATGCTTCTCCACCATCGCTTAGGTATGATCCCAGTTCGGTTGGACGACTTTGCTTATCACGAGTTGCCGCTGTTATAACCAACCTTTCTTACAAACTTGAAGCCTGGAGATGAAACTGCGGAATGATGGCGTTTCCGTACATGTGTTATCTGATGACACTCGTTGCTAGTGGACTGATACCGCAT
Source organism: Neurospora crassa OR74A (assembly GCF_000182925.2). NCBI lineage: Eukaryota > Fungi > Ascomycota > Sordariomycetes > Sordariales > Sordariaceae > Neurospora > Neurospora crassa. Next base: position 20,843 of record NC_026505.1, read on the forward strand.
TCAAGCTCTTCTGGCGATGCGCACGGCTCGTGCTGTTGAGTTTGAGTTTGGACCACTCTCCGAGTCATCGAGACTGTGGGGCTTCTGGGTGGATGACAGCGAAGCTTTGTCATAGTTGGTTTCGTAAGCGGGTATAATGAGGGCGTTCAAGGTACCGTGCAGCCAGGATAGAGTTGTCAGAAGGAGATCGGCCAACTCAGTTTCTCCTCATCGGCTTAAGTAACTATTTTAAGCTTGGTGCAAAAACTAGCTGCGCACGCTTGTGTTAGAGTGGACACATGCAGTGGTTATCCTTTTCCATGCGGAAAACGTCTGTGTAGAGCGGTGGTGATAATGTTAGTCTCGGTAATAGGTTGTCCGAGGGCTGAGAAAACTGCGCAATTACAAGAAACTTTCCGAGAAATATCGCATCACACCTAAAGGTAGGTCGGCGAATTCTGCGGAAAACAACGCAATTGAGTATGTCACGAGTGAGCAAAAAGGATTATAAGTTGAGCTGTGTATATGGTGGGAAACGACGATATAAAATGGGAAAAACTGAAAAAAGAAAAACAAGGGGGCCACCCGGGGATTGAACCCGGGACCTCTCGCAAGAATGCTCAGGATTGAACCCTAAGCGAGAATCATACCACTAGACCAGCGGCCCAACGAATTGTTGAAGGTTATTTTGAAAATTAATACCTATATAGTCTGAATAATGGGCTGGTGATTACACAGGATTCATGTCGTGAATATGTTATGATGTGGATGCTTGGAAGGCATGTTGACTGCTTTCGGCAGACCCTTACAACTAGTTGCACGGTATATAGACTTGAAACTTACAGTATATATATGTTAGGCTGCACATCGGCCTGAGAATGACTGAGGAAAGTGTGTAAATAAAAGTCGCTAATACGCTAGGTAGATGTAGCTATAGGAAAAAGAAAAGCCCAACGTGAAAGCAAATGTACGCTACGTAATCCCACCTCGAGCTTAACAGCATTGACATTCAGCCTTTATTAGCCCATCGTGGCCGGGCAATGCTAGTACGATGGTGACTGAGCAGGAAGAGAAGGCTGGCAACCCCGTTTATAGAACAAAACCATGACGATGCCGGCTTGTTCCCCATTACCGTATCCCTAACTCCTCGATGCTGGGAAGATCATCGTCGAGATCGTCTTCATATACGGCTTCCTCATCATCGGGATCGTAGCCGTTGTAGTCATCCCCTATGTCTTCAACGGCTTCTGGGGTATTTGGGCGCGACGTGCTGGATGAACGGGATGGAAAGAGTGGGAGCCCATTTGCAGGCTGCATCGTATCAGGGACGTCGCCTTCGACGACCGGCTGGGACCAAGGCGGGGTGGGTTCTTCGTAGATAAAACCAGCCAGGATCAACCTCCTACGACACTCCTCCACCTGTCGGAACATGTTGGCCATAAAAGGATGATAGAAGGGCGTGTTTGTTTTCAGCGACTTGTAAACCAGCCCTTGACGTATTGGCAGGTGCGCCACAGCCCTTGTAGCTATTGACAGTTCTGTGTCGAGCTCGGTACGCTGCATCTCGTTCATCTCTTGTGTCGCCAAGATAACCTTTCTTGTTTCGATGAGCTCGTCCCATGTGTCCATGAATATTTCTGCTATGACGTCAAGCCGTTTCCTGTGGTGTTCGTGGCAGCAGATAGATATATTCGTGGGTATTGCAACGTGAAGAATGTCCGGACAGAAGTAGTGGGTAGTGTATCTTTCTTTCTAGGCTTCGTCACACTCGACCAGAATTGGATCATGTTTGTTTTTGCATCTTCGGGGGCAAGGCCGGATCGGGTGGTCGAAACGGATACACATGATGCCAGGTGTTGACGTGTTGGTAGGAGGAAAACTATATTAACTGATAGTATATCGAACCACGTAGCTTGACCGTGCCGATGCCTGTGTGGCGGTACGATGATCTTTGTAAATTTGGTTGTAGGCAATGTGGCGAGTTATAGAAAGAGAAGAGAAACCTTGTTCTGGATTTCTGCTGTCTGGCTAGGTAGGATGGCCTGATTTGCGATACCTGCCTATCCTTTCCAGTGTCGCAGTCCACGACATGAATGTCTAAATTTGCCGGGTTGTTCTTGACACAAGGGATATGGAAACGTGGCAAGAGTAAAGAAGTTGGTTTAGATCGAAATCAAAAGAAGGATAGGAAGGAACAAGTTGCAGGCATGAAGACCCTTTTCTAGACATTGTGTACGTGTGCAGCCTTACGAAACCAGTTGAGCATCACCTCGGTGAAGAATATCATGTCTGTCCTCGACCAATCAAACTCGTGGTAGCCACTGCAATGCTTCGTCTCCGTTCACTCCAGTCACTCCGATGTCAACCCCGGTCCTTCAGTTGATTGAGACCATGCGCAATGTGCACGTCAATGGCTACCGAGATGGCCGCGCAGAAGCCCGTCATCATGGTACTAGGTCCTTCCGGTGTTCGTATTCCCCCGACAGGTTTGTCGGGGCCCAGATGTCTGCCAATGCGGTCTTTCGTTCATTATCCAACTTCGAAAGCGCGTTCCCACCCCTGTGCCGAATTGTGGCGGCTACACTCAACCGGGATCTTGACTGGCTCCTTCCTGAATCTGACATCTTGACAATATTGATCGGCTTTCTTTGCAAGTTCGCATTTGATGAAGAAAGGCCGGCACTTTCCCTCGCAGTGGTTCGGTTTCTAGCAAGCGTACTCTGCGTTCATGTACTTATTGCGCATGGTTAAGTACGAGCGACAGTGTTTCCCAAGTTGCTCAGTAGGTTGATAATGGCGGCGGCAGTCGCGATGATGGTTGTCACTTGTCGAAGTGGATTCATCTCCGGCAATGTTATTTCGTGCGAAACCAACCATATCGCACATCTGATGTTCCGGCCGAATCGACATATCGTTCTTCTTCTAATTCCCACATTTCGTCTCTCGGTTGGTACTTCCATCGGTTAGCAGATGGTTGCGGATCGGCTGGCAACGGCATTGTATGCTTGTGGTGTGTTGCATGACAGATTTTCTGTCCGAAGGCCGCATTATGCCGAGATGTCAAGTGGACGGGTAACAGGACGACAAAACAAAATGTGGAAAACATGAGATGAATCCCCTTCTTTCTGTTTCGTGTTTTAGCTTTGAATGTCTCCGCCCTCCATCGCCCTTGGAAAGATGGCATGAAACCATCATATGGGAGTCACAGTGCCCCGAACACACATGTGTCTGGCCATGTCTGGCTTCTGAGATAGCTTAAATGAATACCCCGAGTCCTTGTGACTGTGAAAAGGCACAAGCTATTGTTGCTAACACGGTACAAAGTATCGAAGACATACTACTCTTCCAGCTGAATGCCCTGAAAACGAGGACTGGTAAAAAAAAGGGTGGATGACAAAGAGAGAGAGAGAGAGGGGAGGAGCTCTAAAGTGGACATTATCATATCGTACAATAGGCAAGGTATAGAAATCCACTCGTAGATGTGCTGCAAACGTAAATCTGGCAAATAAACCGGAATCGCTGGTTTGTATTACTTTCCATCAAAGATCTTGTTGGTCCACGGATGACGAAAAAGGTCTTGTACATTTTGTGCAAGTTGCGGGAGCCTTTGCACCCAACAGATATGACTCCTGTCAAAGACCGTTGCTCGCACACGAAAACACGCTCCTGACGGATCCTGTATCATACGCTTCCAAAATACCCAGCACACTCGCATAGCTCCCAAAGGAAAGAAAGAGGAAGCCAACGAGTATGATGATGATGTTGGTCCCATCCAACAGGATGGTGCCGATGCCTCTCTTTCTCGTAATGCCGGCTCTCGCATCGGCTTTGCGCATTCGGAAGTAGGCAACACCCCAGAAGATGAAGCCGAAGAAGCTGTCGAAGAGTGATGACATGAGGGAAAGGACTGGTGTTGGGATTAGTTGGGTGTGCATTGGTTTAGGGTATGGTGTCAAGAGACTCACGGGATGAGAAGAATGGAATAACTTCCGCAATGATCCAAGCGCAAATCCATGTTGTCACTGTGATTGGTGTCAGCACGGGATGAGAGCGAAATTGCTCGGAAGTGAGTGGGTGACTCACGAAGAATACCCGCCCAGGTTGACCATCCGGTAAGCGTATGCTCGGTCATGTGTTGCGAGTTTTTGAAGATGCGGAAGAAGATGAATCGCGTCGAAACCGAAGCGTACAAGACGCCCAGGAAAATGATAGTCGGGATCATGAATGAAAAGGAAATCTTTTTGTAGGTTTCTTGGAGTGAACCGAATGCAGGTGCAGTCATGTACTGGTTTCCGGTGTACCCGTAAATAACTCCCCCGACAACACTGAACAGAATAAACTCGGCAATGGCACAAGCCCATAAGGCTTTCGGGAAGTCCCTGGATGATCGTTAGTCACATAATGGGTGGAGCTATGAGAAGTGGCGGCACTCACTTTGGCTCTCTCATTTCTGCGATGAAGCTGGGGAGCGTGATTTGCCCGATAAAGGTATAGGATATGTTGAGAAAGGCATTGAAACAGGCAATGTAGGACGCTGACTTGACCGGAAGTGCGGTTACGATGGGGTTCCCTCCGACCGATGCCACTCCGGAGTCTGACGTGAATGATGGGCGGGGATCATATCCGGCTGGGTGTTTCTGTGCGCCCGAAAAGGCGGCAGCAAGGACGACCGAGATAAAAGTAAAGAGAGCAGAAAACACGCCAAGCTTGGACAAGGTATTGAACGTCCGTGGAAGCGAGCAGAGCCAGCAGACGAGCGCAATGATAATGCCAAAGCTGACGGTCCGACACGCGATACCCGGGTGTGTGCCGGTCATGGTATTGAGATACTCGGCGCCCACGACGACATGCAAGCCTTGGATGAACTTTTGGCTGTTAGTTTGCAGTCCGTGTGGTGCATCGGTAGCCGGCTTACTGTGTTGTTGAGCAAGAACATGACGGCAGTGGCCCACCAAGCCCAATTTTTGTTCCAGAAGAGCATTTGGCCGATATCACAGACATCCCGGACTTCGGGGTGCCGTAGACAAAACTCCCACAGGACCAGTGAGCTATTGATGGGTCAGGACGTGCAGACAGAAGTGGCAAGGAATCGTGACGAGGGCTTACGTGTAAAGTACGACCAAACAAACGACCAACGTCAAGATTAGCCTGTAAATTGTGAGCGGCTGCATCTCTGGGTGCTGGATTGCCTATTTCGGGGTCTCAACTCACCCGGGAACAAGACCCAAAACGCTGTATGACCAGGGAAAGCTCATAATGGCCAAACATATGTATTCAGAAAAGAGCAGGGCGGCAGTCTAGGGTATGACGGTCAGTTTATAGGTCGAGAAGGTTGCGCTGGGTGCTTGGGTCGATGCTACGGACCTTTTGCCAGCTGCATGTGCGGTACTGGATAGCATTCCCCTTTTCGAGTTCGCGCTGGCGTTCTGGCGAAGCAATGCTGTCGTCGCTGTCCGAACTCGCGGTGGCGACACTTTGTAGGACTGGGCCTATGCGAGGACCGACGGCGGTGGTATCGTCAAGCTTGGTCCAGGACCAGAGGCTGCTGGGTCGAACATCCTCCTTACAGGCTGTACTCGCAGTGGCATCGTCGATTCGAGACTTTTCTCTCCCATTATCCCGAGGCGGATCTGGCGTGGGAGCCGGCATGGCTTAGGTGGAGGTATATCGCAAGCAAACTTGTCGAGATGAATAAGCGAATGTGGTGTGGATGAGACAGTCCGTCCAAAGTCTAAACAATATTTGTCGTAGATACAGAGTTGGATGCTACTGCTTGGATGGGAACATGTTTGATGGCAAGGAACAAGAGGCGGATAAAGGTCAAAATTTGTAGGAAGCGGTTCAAGGATGCTGAGATAACGGTTAGTTACATTTCGGCCAGAAACAGGTGAATGGAAGGAACCCGATGGAGGGGAATGCATGAAGATCCAAGGCACGAGGATGCAGGGATTGGGGACGAGATTCGCCATTCAGAACATGGACATGTTGAGTTGCCATTTAGTGCACCCACCCGCTGTTTCTCAGTTTTCACACCTATCGACACATGAGGGGGTTTCTCGATCATGTTTTTCCCTTGGCTTGTCCTGTCCTGCTTACTGTACTGTCCAAATGCACTGGACGTTAGGTAATCAAGGTATATTGAGCACGCCATCCTTCCTAGTTCGCATCCGGCGGAAGGTGCCAGCGTTCTGATTTTGTTGGAATATTGTTGCCCTATCGTTTTCGTGACTTCCTCCTTGTCCGAGGAGCACGACAGCATCTGGCTCACTGCAGGCCATGGGGCAGCTTCAAAGCGAACAAGTGCCGTCAATGTGGACGCCGCCTATTTTGCGCGCCGGGTCGATCCGTCATCTCTTTTGGCCAAGAGGTAAGCTGCAGTACCAGCACAGGGAAGCCGACAAAAGGCTCGTTTGTCCGAAAACATCAAAGTTGACATGCACGCGTTCCCTTGGCTCAATGACGCAATCACACCCAGGCCAGCATGTGACATCACAAATTCGCAGCATTACAGATTTCCATTCACAATGCCCGCCCGCGTTGGAAGATGAACAAATATGGCACTTGGTTTGAGCTTGGGAAAACGGTAGCGATAAGGCTGTATTATTCCATCGGCCTGTGTCACTTGTAAATGCTTTTTGGGTGGTAGGTAGCTGAGTGTCACAACATGTGTTCGTGTTAAGCTTCGTTGATCAAACCTGCTTTTGGAAGTCCGGCTGACGAAGGGCTTCCTTGCCAGGCCGAATCCAAGTGGAGAAGGCAACACTCCCGTCCGCAGCGGCACAGGCACAAGTGGGGTTGCGCGGGTATGGGGGTGGCTGTATATGTGGCTAGAGCTGTGGCTGAACTGTGGTGCAAGCGGAGCAGGGGCAATGACGTGCTGCCGTGCGTGTTTTATCTTATCACAGACTGGCTGTTCAAGTAGCACAAGTGAGTGCACGTGACAGCGCGCTTCTGTCGCGCCGCCACACCGTGCTTCTCAACTTTCCCTTCCATGGTGCAATCAATCAATCCCTCTCAACAACCTTGACGGCAAACCAGCAAGCCACGGTCTCGATTGAGCAAAAAGTCAACCCTGAAATGTTTGCGCGGCAAGGGTGGAAATTGCCCAGACCGCTCGCACAACTTTGGCCTGTCCGGACACAGTGTGCTCGAATCGGATGCGAGTGATAGGGTGACAGCATCCGCGCATAGGTGCATCCGTTGGCAACCTACACACATTAGCGTCGACCCTTGGGCCACTGAAACGTCACCATGTCCGACGCGCTCAAGGACATCCGCGACGACCCCAACGCGACCAGATCCCTCGACACCCAAGCTGTCTTTGATGATTACATGAAAACCTACGGCGCCGGCCAGGTATGTTCTCAGCCACTTCTCGCTTTGGCGACCTGCTAACTTTCTCAGACAAGCAACATCCGCCCGCCGGCAACAATCTCGCACTCGTCATCGTCCTCCAAAACATCCTCGGCGCCATCTCTCACGATGAACAAACCACCGAGAAAACAAAGAGATGAGGATCTGTTACCTCCCCTGACACAGTCGGAGGAGGACCGCATACGCAACTCTCGCCCGGCCGACGACCTCACCGAGAACAAGCCGCTCGACATGGAGGCGTACCGCGCGTGGAAGGCCCGACAGGCCGCAGAACGCAAACGAGAACGAGAAGAGGCCAAGAAGCCAAAGGTCTCCTGGTTCAAGCCCTCGCAACTCTTGGTCATGGCCGCTCAGTGGGAGCAGGAGGAAAAGGAAAGACAAAAGAAAAAGAAGGAAGAGCAGGAGAAGCGGGAAGCCGAAGAAAAAGCGCGCCAAGAAGCCCAAGAAAACCTCGAGAGGGAGGAAAAGATGCGAGCCCAAGAGACTGACAGAGCAGAGGAGCAGAAGCAGGCCGAAACTCAACCTTCGGCTCATTCCAACGACACAACTCAGTCGAACGGCGGAAGGAGCTACGACAGGTATGCTGCTTCAGCGTCACAGGCAAAAACCAGAGGTACTCTTCGAAGCTCGCCAAAGCTTGGCCCAAGCAGCCCTTCTCTGGAGCCAGCCTCTGTTACGACAGCCGTTCCCGAGCCGCGAGCATCGCGACTTCTCGACACTCCGGCCACCAACAAAACCACCTCGACGACGACACAGGATGGGTCAGGTCGCGTTGACTTTGGCAGCATCGCGCGCCTGCGGAACATGCACTCGCAGAAACAACAGGCCTCGCCTGCCCAGCAGGTGCCCGAGACTCCCGTCTCAGACAACAATCCGTTCCGCCAAAGCAAATCCCAACTACTTGGTCCTTCGCAGCTATTTGGAGCTACCCAGTTTTCTTCTGCCACAAAAGCCCTCGCCAGTCCGACCTCTTCGCGCCCTTCCCCCTCAGATTTCATGCATCACACAGCATCACCGAATCTGGCTGTGTCGTCGCCACTGCGAGCCCGGGGTCTGCGTTCATCGCCATCGCGTAATGTACCATCAAGTCCAGCTGTCTTACCCGATGCACCTCCGCCGGGGGCAACGCAGCGAAAGCTGACGAGCTCTCATGCTGGTGCCTCGGAAGACGACATGGTGATTCCGGAATCGCCGCAAACAAAGCCGCTCAAGAAGAAGAAGAAGAAGGCTGAGCAACGCCCCTTTGCCAGCTACGAACCAATGGAGAAATCGCAGGAGCGGTGGTCGAGTCCGATAGCGGGATCAGACCCCCCAGGCCCTCCGGACGATGAAGATACAGAAACATCCATGGTCAGGCGCAGAAGGGCAAAGTTGAAGAAGAAGGCTGCCCTGGAACAGCTGACTGAGATCCGGTTTCCGCTGGTAGCCAAGTCGGATGATGTTGAGATCCCATCATCCCACAAGAACAGGCGTGGCAAAGCGAAACGAGCGACGCAAGAGCCGGAGCATGGGGATGAGGAACCAGCAATACCAAATACTGTAGAAGATTCTCAGGAACAGGGGGCCAAGCCTCCTGCGGCGCATGCTGTAGATGACGAGTCTACACAGTCTGGGCCAGATGATGATCGGGCACAGAAGCCAGACGCCGTCTTCAAGAGTCCACGACCGAGCCAGCGTCCAGCACCCAGACCTCCTTCGCCAGTTCACAAGGAACCGGTACCTGACACGTCCGGTGCGGATGCGCATCCAACAGCGAGTCCAAATGAGAATATACTTGCTGATAAATCCGCGCATGAACTGCCTTCGTCTTCTCAACTCCCGGCCTTACCAGCACCCTCCCGTGATATTCCATCTTCATCGCCGCCGGTGTTCGAAAGAAGAAGTAGAAAGAAGAGAGTCTCTTCCGGTGCAGATCAGGCAGCAAAGATACCGACGTCGGGAACGGCGAGAACAACCAAGGCAAGCGTGTCGTCGTCTGCCGTTGATGCTGCTATTCAGACAACCTCGGATCTTTCAAATCTGTCTTCCACACCCGTCGTTCCGTCAACTGCTGTACCGGCAAGAGATGCTTCTACCAGTTTCACCAGGCCTGACGTTGGTAGCTCGTCCCCGGCGCCTGTAAATAATAGCCTTAGGCGTGACGCTGCTGGGCGCCTCCCCAAACCCCTGAAGACCAGTTCGACAGAGAGCCTGCGCCATTCGGCACGTGTCGAGAGGCGGCTGTCCAGTTCTGCCGATGAACTATCCGTCTCTGGAGCCACAATACCCACGTTCGACCACAGTGTTCGCATGTCTCGCAGTTCCCTGCTCAAACCCAGCAGAACATCGTCCATGACCACTGCCTCTCAGCGTGGGTCAAAGATCTTTGAAGGCATGGCGTTTGCAATATCTTTCCAGTCAAAGCGCACAGGCGAAAGTACGGACCAGTACAATGCACGCATGGAAACTGCAACCAGCATCGAAAAACGCATCAAGCAAGCAGGCGGCCGCATTCTCGACAATGGTTTCGACGAGTTGTTCGAACCCATCCCTATCCAACCTGCCACCTCTGCCTCCAAGAACGAAGGCCACACCTCATCACCGCCATCGGACGTCGACCTACCTCTCAACAGCACCGGCCGAGACACCGGCTTCACGGCCCTCATCGCCGACGGCCACTCCCGCAAAGTCAAGTACATGCAGGCCCTTGGTCTCGGACTTCCTATCCTCGCTTCCCGCTGGGTTATTACATGCCTTTCTTCCAACTCGATAGTCGACTGGTCGCCCTACCTTCTTGCTGCCGGACAGTCCGCGTTCCTAGGAGATGCCATTCTCTCCCGGAACCTACAGCCCTATGATGCTAGGACGGCAAAGCTCGTGGAGACGGTGGCGAGAAGGGGACGGTGGCTGGGCGGGAGTAGGATACTTCTTGTCATGAGCACGAGTGGGGATAAGAAAGGAAGGAAAACCCAAAAAGAGAAGGAAAAGGAGAAGCAAGAGGAAGGGAGGAAGATGGCGTATGTTTTCTTGGCCAGAGTACTGGGGGCGGAATTGAGGCGGGTGGGCAGTTTGGATGACGCAAAGAGGGAGTTGGAAAGGGCGGAGGAGGAGGCGGAAGGCGGTAAGGGGAAACCATATGATTGGGTTTATGTGGATGGGAAGACGGATGGGGCTGAGTTGTTCGCAAGTCCGAATATCCTAGGGGTGGGTGAAAGTGATGCCGGTAGTGCTAGTGCCAGCGCCGGTGGTGGCGGGAAGAGTACAAAGAGCAAAAAGAGGAAGAGGCAGAGCGTGGGGTACGTCTATGAGCCAACCGAGGCGGAGAAGCAGCCGCCATCGAAGAGGGTCAGGACGTTGAGTGATGAGTTGGTTATTCAGAGTTTGATTTTGGGGAGGTTGATCAATGAGGAGGAGTTTGGGAGTATCTGAGGGGCGTCTTGGAAACTTGTTCTTCGCTATGAGTGGGCAAATGGGTTGGTTGGGATCAAAAGTTCGTAATACCCTCCTTGTTGCTTGATCATAGCTTTCAGTCATTTGCTTCCTTGGGTTTTGCCTTTGCGTACACGCTTGCCGTCATACTGTTGTTGGATGGGGATCATCATGGCCATGACAGAGTCAGATGGGCGTTGACAACAGTCAGAGGCACAAACCGTCATGGAAACCCAGCCAAATGCAGTCTCATATTGCAATCATAGTCATAGCGGGAGTTGCTTGCCGGAATTGGAGGTAGTTTCACAGAGCTTGCTTGTCGGATGAATATGTAATGACAGCCATCCATAAACCTATATGCTCGCTGAAGGAAAATATATCTGAAGTCGTTTACTCATGCTTCTTTGACGACGAGACCGCGCGGGCAAACTCATTACTGCATATACGTTCTCATTCTGAAATATGCCTGCGCCCTGGCCGACACCAGTGTTTGGTCCTTGCGATGGCCGCAGGTTGTAGGGGTTGAAGCCTACTTGTCTTTTGCCGCGGTTGTGAAGATGACAGATGATGCCATGACTATTCCAGTGTATATAACAACTGACCCAAGATGAATAACGCTTATCAAATGATGTATAGCGATGCCTCATGGCTCTTGCTTGATCCTCTTGGAACCAAGTTATCTGTATGAGATAATGCTTGAAGTTGGAACATATAACACGGCCTTGCGTCATGCGTGCACGCGGGAAAGGGTTACTACAGGAGAGAAGCGTGAGTGTCTAGGTGCTATAACAAAAGTGTGAAGTTGGTGATACTGGACGTGACCGTTTCTTGGTAATCCGATTTGGCTTGCTGACGTTGTCTTACTGGACGGAAAGATTTCAAATCCGGGTGATATACGTGATGACGGTCGGCTTGTCTCGTGCAGATGCCACTACCACGGCGTGGACATTGGATGAGACTCATGGGTAGACCATCCAGACAAAAAGAACGTGCGCATTGCAAAAGCTCGGAGCTATGGCTATGGATTGGCAGCTGCTCGGTATATCGGTAGCTACACTACGTAGCATAACAATAAGGGCCTTTCAGATCGCATGAAGCCTCTCCTAATATGATCCTTCTCGCTCCCAATTAGATTGTTAATACTTTCCTAATACCGTCGAACTGGCGTTATCCAAAACTGATGAACCGAAGCATGAAATAACAGTTCGATTGACTAGTCTATAAACAGCTGCCTCATAATGAGACAACTAGACAAGAAAGACCTTGGATTGATAAGGAAAACATACCATTTTTACTTCCCGTGATTTTTTTTTCCCTACTCGCCCACCTCCGCATTAACCATTACCGCCCACCCCATCCACCTCCCGAAGACACTTGGAATCCAATTACTAACAAGACTGGTCACACCTCCCAATATGATCCGACACCGGATTCAGACAGTTGCCACTACAGGCGCACAACAACTCAATCCTATTCCCCGACGTAGCCAGCGTATTGCAACTACCACCATCATTCCCTGCATTCGTCGTGTTTGACGACGACGACGACGACGACGCTGGCGCCTGTCTCGCTTGCATCATCTTTCCGGTGGTGCTATCTTGATCCATGTTCTCATGAACGGCATGGTTCATATTCATATGCGTGCGCGAAGAGAGGATGCTGAAGAACCGGGAGAGCCCCGAGATGGACTTGCCGGATGACAGTACGGGAGTGGGTGCGTCGTCGAAGTGCGGGTTCGGCGACATGGCGGAGTCTTTTGCCTTTTCCTTTTCCTTTGGGTTGGCGTTGGCGGGGAGGCAGACGTAGAGGGCTTGGATAGGGTCGGTCTTGGTTTTGCCGTTGGCGCAGTTACTCCTGGAGGCGGCGCAGTAGGCTTTGACTACATCTTCTTCTTTGAAGTCTAAGAAGGGGAGGAGATGTTAGTTGGGGTTGGAGTGTGAATTGTTAAATTGGACGTTGATAGCTGAAAGGAAGGGAAAAGAAGTGTAAGTGGGAGGGAGTAGGGTAGAGAAAGTTCTTGGCTGCTGTAGTAGTTGTCCGAAGATGAGATGCGGCGACGGCCTGGTAGGAAAAAAAGGAAGAAAAGTTAAAAAAAAATTAAAGACGAAAATATAGAAAAAAAATATAAAGGGAAGGTGAAGATAGGGTAATTGGTTTATAAAAAGAGGATAACGAAATGGTAAAGAAAGGGCGAAGAGAAGGTGAAGAGAAGGTGAAGAGAAGGTAAAGAGAAGGTAAAGAGAAGGTAAAGAGAAGGTAAAGGGAAGGTAAAGAGAAGGTAAATAAGGAAAATAAAAGGGCGAAGAGAGGGTGAAGAGAGGGTGAAGAGAAGGTGAAGAGAAGGTAAAGAGAAGGTAAAGAGAAGGTAAATAAGGGAAATAAAAGGGTAAAGAGAGGGTAAAAAGAGGGCGTAGAAAGGATAAAGATAAGTAAAAGATAGGGTAAAGGAACTATAAAGAAGAATTAAGAAGCGGGTAAATAGAGATTTTAGAGGAGAGGAAGATAGTAAGGAAAGTCGGAAGAAGAAGAAGAAAAGAGAGCGAACGGAAAGTGGATTGAAAACAAAGTTGTATCGGGTTGAAGACGTACTTTGATGATCCCTCAAGATATAACCGCAATAAGTAAACCCTTGCCCGCACAGCGCCTGGCCAGGAGGAGCCGGCGTGCTCGGAGTCCAAGTGCTTGGAGCGGTGCTCGACGGCACCGCGGCTTGCCAGAACGTCGTGCCCGATCCTGCGGTGCTCTGGCCGAGCGCTAGGCAAAAGAAGCAGGCTGCAGAGCAGAAGGCGATGAAGGACTTCATAATGCTTCGGTGTTGCTGTCGGTTTTGGGTCTTTCTGCAGCTTTGATGATCAAAATGGCCGTAGTTTGGGAAGAAGGGATGTCTCAGATGGATGCGATGATGTGATCGTAAATGCTTTTAACCTCATCCATCGGTTTTCTGTCTCTGATTACGAGCTTGGGATTCATCATCTCGGAAGGAAAGGCCGCTCAAAGAGCTTCGTTAGCCAAGCAGTGTCAAAGTCCCTCTGTTTGTCCAACGTCTTCGAGTTGCGGTGCCTCCCCAACCACAGACAACGGAACCCTTGGTCACGTCGTCGTTGTTTCACCCTTTGTGGGTGGAGGGGAAAAAAACTGCTTCCCAAGCGCAGATTCTCCGGATGTAGTCCACAGTGATCGAAACCATTGGATGATCTCGATAAGCCAGCGGAGTGGATGTTCTCGGTGAGGAAATAGAGCATGGTAGTTGGGTGTCTGGAGTTGGCTCAAGGCCGATGGATGGATCGCCATGACGTGACAGGTTAAGCATCATGCTTGTTGATGTGGCACGCGTGCGCCGAACCTGAGTCCCAAGAGTCAATGAAGGGTTTGACCTGAGCAGCTATCCTTGGTCAGCGATTGCACGGCGTCTGAGTTGGCCGGGCACGAGGTAACGAATCACGAGCAGGGCGCAGAGGGACGAACTTTTGACAACCTTACATTGTCCTCGGGTGTGATGTATCAGCCGCAAGGACGAGGATGGAATGTCTGGTAAGCCTCTGGTGTCTATGATGAGGTTCGAGTACGGTTCTCGGGGTTTGCGTATGCCTGTTCCGTTATCTACTGCGACGTCCGCAAGCGGGATTACGAGAACCACATTGGGAAGAACAACAGGTTTCGGGAAACCGATCTTGTGAGGACAGAACCTTGTAGTGTACGTCGTTTCGGTTCGCAGCCTACGTGCTCTTCCTTCTTGCAGAGGAGGAAGCTCACCTTTATGAGTTGTCCCAACCCCAGTGGCACTTTATTCAGCAGATGATTCTGGTAACGGATATATGATGTTTTGCATATACAGCCTCCGTGGCCATTTGTTTCTGGTCAAGTGGCTGGTTCTATGGTAGACCGACTGAGCACTCCATACGCCGGAAGATACATGGTGTCAGTTTTGAGGCGACACGTTGAAAAAAAATGATAGATGTCTCGGAACGTCTGCGGGGAGAGGCGGGTAGTGTTTCGTGCCATCGGCTTGGAGAGCAAGAAGAAGGCAAAGAATGTGCAGGAAAATACCGATATGTTGACTGCCAACAGGGAATTAAAACACATACTACCAAAGAATGAACATCCAGTCCCTTTCTACCTGTACCGGGGACGATGCCACGCCTGAAGGGCCAAAGGCACGCGCCCCACGTATTCCTTGCGCTCCGTATTCATAGTATAGAATACCCTTCCCCATCGTATTTCGGATTGAGATGCCCAATTTGGTATGATCGGTCCTGCGCCAGCCGTTCCTTACAACCGGACTCCAAAGACTATTATGTCTCGTTTTTATCACGACCCATGCCCATTTGCCGTCCTCCATTGTGCTTTATTTGCTAAGCCACGGACTAAATAATCACAAAATGCGATTGTCCTGATGAGTGGAGTTGCCTCGAGGGTGTTCGGGCACGGGAAAAGGGGGGAGGGGCTTCGAAGCAAATATATGCAAAGGGGACCGCGCCTCGGTATTCCGTTAATTGGGTCTCCCACGTCGCTGTCGAGTGACCGTTACAGGTACTCAACATGTGCCGTCGCTCCGACACCAGCCAGGGGTATTAATGCAAATTGCAGATCGTCGGAGGAGGCCGCTCGCACAGTTGTCGCGAAGACGGTTGACAGCGTCGAATTTACTCATCAACCTATACCGACTGGTACAAGAGAAGTGGCTCGCCAACGTTGCTAATTTCAGGAATTGTGCATTTTAGATCGAAGGCTTTGGATAGTACGATCTTGAAGATCTGCGAAACAGTCAGACCATGCACCAGTTGCGGCAAACAAAGTGTGACGTACCTTCTGGACATTGATGCTGTGACTGGTGCTGCTAAAGATCAATGCCGCACGCATGGCCTTGGCGAATCGCCGTGCCTGGAAAAGTAACGTCAGCAAGCAGGAACTTTGCCGTATACGCACAAATGACGGATCCTACCTGGTTGGAGATTTCCTCCTGCTCCTCCCGCGAAAGGTTCACAAAGTGATCGTACTTTGTGCCTACAAGGACGGGAATGGCCGTCTTGTTGAATCCTCGCCCCTGGCGGTACCATTCCTTGATGCTGTTCAACGTGCTCTTGCGGGTCAAGTCGAACATGAAGAGGATGGCTACAGCATCGTTGCACACGAGCGGCAACATATTGACGAACTCGCGTTGACCGCCAAGATCCCAGATGCTGAAGGTGATCTCGGTGTTGCGGATGCTGATGGTCTTTTCCATGAAGTTGACGCCCAGAGTCTGGATGTAGTCCTCGTCCCAACTGCCTTCGACGTATTTGACCATCAAGCTTGTCTTGCCAATCTGCGCATCACCGACCATGCCGACCTTGATCACGACATGATTGCGCCCGTTGGCTTGCTCGCTGGAACTCCCGCCGGCGGTTGTCCGCGAGCCGTTTTCTGCGGACTGGGATGGGTTCTGGCCGTCGAGCCCCGAGGGCGGTCGTGACGTTGAAGGCTGGGGTGCTGGTGGCGTGGCATATCGGTCTGAGTCGAAGTTGTCGTGTTGGGAATATGACCGTGGTGAGCTGTTGAGGTTCTGATCGAATTGCTGTTGGTAATGGCGATCTGGGAAGCCGTTTTGGTCGGGTGTTATTTGGGGTGAATCCTCCAGACCACCCATGTTGTCGTCTGGAATGTTGTTGTTGTGAGGAAGCTGAGCCTCGTTTGGGCTAATGGTTTGATCGTGATCCATCACCACGGTGTCCATGTTGCTGTTGTGGTTGTTGTTATCGAGGAACTGGTCCGGGGACCCGGCGAAGAAGGGCGATAAGTCCAGCTTGACAATGGATGAGGCCTAAGGAGGGGTAGGTAGACAGAGAGGTTCAGCCTGGGATGCTGGGTTGTCTGTGCGGGCGAGACGAAGACCAGCGGAAAGGGGTCGGACGGGAGGGATCCAGCAATCGGTTTGTCGTGGTCCGTTTGTGGTGTTTGGTGAAACCCCGTATAACGCTTTCCTCGTGGGTTCGGGCGGCAAGCGGGGGGGAGGGGCGACTGCACGAGATGGGACGAGGGGAGGGAAAAGGTTGGTCTTGGTGATTGAGACGGCGCGGTCGGATAAGTTGGCCGTTGGTTAAAAGGATGGGTATATGGCGCGTGATAGTGGTTTGTAAATGGTTGCTTGTATGTTGCTCGTTTCTTGCTTTGCTACCTGGAGACAGACAATTGTGGTTTGCCGGGTCGGCCGTGGAAGATGCAACGCAATCGGGGATCGTGCGATAAGTCGACGACTATGTAGGTATGTATGTACCTGCTGGGCACCCTGTGGGTTTGTTTCACCGAGGCTGTGGAGACTGCTGCTGACTGCGGACGGCGACGAATGGATTCCCGATGGCAGCTGAAGTGCGGGCGGAGTCGTATGTAGTGTATGTAGTGATGCTGCAGCAACGAGCTGGGGTTGGAAGATCGATGGATGGAAGTGAAGTGGGAATGGAGATGGAATATGAATGATTGATGGAAGTGGATTCAGACTGAATGCTTGCTGCTGCGAGATGCTATGCAAGGAGTCGTCGGATTGATGTTGGCGTACCTATGGCTATGTACCGACCCTCCAGAGAGGCTAGACACTCCCGCAACTGCGTGTGCAGGGCTGGCGGCGCTGACGGGCAGCAGAGTGACGATAGGTACACACGATGAAGCTAGCTGGGCACGCACGGACCAAGGGGAAGGAGCTCCAATCGAAGGGAATTGATCAGACCAAGACTCCACTTAAAGATCGCAGATTGTGGGTCCGCTAGCGCTTGGCTTGGCTGGGCTAGGCGCCTGTTTTTCGAACACTGGACTGCCCTGGGGTCCTCTCGTTGGCGTCAAGATGAGATCTCAATCCTCATGTGCGCGGCGGCGCTTGCGGCTGCTCCCTTGTCCGTTTGCCATCAAACTGTACACTAAGAAAACATTCAGCTGTGTTGACGACAAGCCCGAGCGAGCATGTGGAGATGGGTAGGCGGGCAGTGCATCCCACGTCGAACGATTTGAGTTTCCAAATTGGGCCCCGAGATATTGCTATGACAATCACGATTAAGATGAACCCCGCGCCAGAACAACATGGAAGTCCTTGACAGCTGAAGGGAGATTGGCACCCGGCAATATCAAGGCAACACAGCAGTCACGTATGTTTGAGATGATGCAGTGTGAGTGGCAGAAGGGCAAGGTGACACCGGCAGAGGGGCTTATTTCAGTTGTGTGTGGTGCACATCGGGCAACTGAACCGTTGATGAGCAAGAAAGATGGCGATAACTCCAACAAAACAATGGATGTCCACAACAAATTTCCAATATGTAAACAGAACATCCACACTCGGGCCCTTGCAGCATCTGAACCTCATCGGAAGCATCAACCTATGGCGGGCTGCATGTTGGAGCAAGCCATGGCACATCACTCCCCTTGCGCCTTTCCAACGTCTTTGCCTATTGCCCATTGAACCGACGGACTGCTCACACCCTCCCGCGCCGAGTGCCATGCTGCCTCAGCTCCTTGCCAAGGGGTGCAGTGGGCACTCAAAACAGTGGACACTCACTCCATCCATTTGCAAGTCCGGTCTGCCATGTGTTGCCCGGTGACGTGCTTTTGTTTTTCTTCAGTTGATCTTTCCCCAGATCCGGCCCGTTCCACCTTGATGGCCCGGCTATGGTTTGCTTTTTGGTGCGCTTACATAATATGGGTTGCATTCGACATCTCCCGCTGCTCGGTTCTGTGGTCTTGGCAAGCCGGCCTTGACAGCTGCTGGCCCCGAGTCTAGCCGTTTGTCGGGTGGCCGGCACTTTGTTTTCGTCATTCGATAGTACCGCGGATGTACCCCGGGTCCCGTCTCTGTCTGTGCCTTTTTCTGACTTGTGGCCGGTGCATAGGTTGGATTGAGCACTAACAACTACTTGCGACACCACCAAGCGACGCCGATATACACGCCTTCCGTCCACCCCCCCTCCGCCCAAACCACCGACCGTCACAATGGCCTCCATTGCTCGCTGCCTCCGGATTGCTCGTCCTTCCGTCGTTTCTGCTTTCGCCCAGAGCTCCGTCCGCATTGCGCGTCCCTTCTCTGTTACTGCCAACAGTGAGCCACCCGTTCCCGTCTCCATCAGCCGATGCGCTTCCCGATAAGCGGAGTCATCCTTTGCGACAATGATTCACACAACCACAACACATGGCGCGCACAATCGCAACAACATGCTAACTAACACAACCACAACAAACAGATGAGCTAAGGAAGTACACCCGCGAGCACGAGTGGATCGAGCTCTCCGACGACAAGAAGACTGGTTACGTTGGCATCAGCTCCTACGCCGCCAAGGCCCTCGGCGACGTCGTCTTCGTCGAGCTCCCCGAGGAGGGCAAGGAGGTCCACGCTGGCGATGCCCTTGGCGCCGTCGAGTCCGTCAAGTCTGCCGCCGACATCAACGCCCCCGTCAGCTGCAAGGTCATTGCTAGCAACTTGACCCTCGAGGAGAGCCCTTCGACCATCAACAAGGTTCCCGAGGACCACTCTGCCAGCGGCGGTTGGGTCGCCAAGGTCCAGGTTACCGACCAGGGCATTGCCGATCTCGAGAAGCTCATGGACGAGGAGGCCTACAAGGAGTTCACTGCCGCCGAGGACCACTAAACATAACGCAAGAGATTCAAAATCATGGGGGGCGCCGCTTGACGGGAAAAAGATTAATGACGCTTGGTGTATATTGGCTATTTATGACGGAACCCGGGGAAATGGTTACGGGGATCAACTCAATTTCGGACAGTTCAACCTGCTTTTAGACAAACGACATGGGGGGCCCAACAAAGTACGCCTAAAGAAGTATTTTGTCATATCATCACACGGCGAAGGGCGGTGTTTGGTAGTTTTATGCATACATCGAATTGGAGTTAAATCGGGATAAGCATGCATGCAATGGAACGCATCAGAGTATCATACCAAGATTATGTACATGCATGGAAAACATTCAGCAGATCGTAGAAACCCACGGTTGCGCCTCGCATACCTCTCAACTTTTGGTTCGCCCGCAAAAAAAACCTCGCGCCATCTTTTCATCCTTCTCTATCGTACACAAAACACCATCAGAGAACAAACATTCAGAGATCACCAATCTTGAGTGCACCCCCCGAGGCACGACCCTGGTTGACAAAGTCCAGAATCTTCTGCGCGCCCCTCTTAGCCAGATCCTCCGCCAGCTTCTGACCCATGGCCTCGGCTTCCTCAATCGTCTTGATTACCTCGACGCTCTGCCCATCCACACTCTCCTTTCCATCCAAGCTGACCACCGTCACCTTCAACTGCAACTGATCCTCGCCCACCCACTTGGTCTCAACACCAATCGGCACACTGCACCCGCCCTCCAAGGTCCTCATGACGGCGCGCTCCGCAAACGTCGCCACCATGGTCTTCTCATGACACAAGGGCTTGATGATCTCCAGCGTCTTCTCATCGCCCTCCCTGATCTCCATGGCCAGCGCGCCCTGTCCGACCGCATGCAACATGCCTCCCCCTTCCGTCGTCGAATCCAACCACTGCGCAATCCGCTCGTCGTAGCCCATCCTCAACAACCCCGCCGCGGCCAGGATGATGCAGTCATAATCCTCCTCGTCGCACTTTCTCATTCTCGTCTCGATATTGCCGCGTACGTCCTTGAACACCAAGCCGGGGTACCGTCTGCGCAGCTGGGCCGCGCGGCGCACCGACGAAGTACCCACGATGGCGCCCTCGGGCAGGTCAGCCAGAGACTTGTACTTCCCTTGCTCGGCCCACTTCTTCTTCATCACCACCACGTCCCGCGGATCCTCGCGCTCCGTCACCACGCCGATTTTACCGCCCTCGGGCAGGGTGGTGGGCATGTCCTTGAGGCAGTGCACGATAAAGTCGACTTCCTTGTTGAACAGCTTGGCTTCGAGCTCGTTGGTCCAGAGGCCCTTGCCGAGGGAGGGCAGAGAGGCCGTTTGGTTCTTGTCGCCGAGGGTGGCGAGGGCGTGCACTTGAAAGTGGACGTTGGGGTGGTGAGGCTGGAGGGCGGCAATGACGAGGTCGACTTGTCGGAGGGCGAGGGCCGAGCGGCGGGTGCCGATGTGGACTGTTTCTTTTTGTTCGGACATTGTGATGATGATTTGGTGGTTGAGGGTGAAGGTGATGGGTGAGTGAGTGTGGTTGCAAAACAATCCTGAGGAATATCTTCTTGTCTGAACGAGATGTTTGGACTAGTGAGATAACAAAGATCTGAAAATCCTCTGCGCGACAACTCACTGCAGTTAACGCTTGGTCAAGTCAGGCGGCGCAACACGTTCGGTCGTGAATCTGGGGAAGGCCAGGAAGTCGTCTCAGGAATTCGGAATGCGACAAGAGGGGCAACCGCGCAAGCTGGAGCCGGGGACAGCGGGAACCACCCCGCCGCCAAGACCTCGGACAGGGGAAAGTTTAGATGTCGCGGACTGACCCACTTTGTCAGACGGAGCCGGTGGGGTCAAGTCCGCTGCCCCCGGCACCGGGACAAAAGGCTTCTCCGCCCTCACTGCCGGACAGCATCGGTCGGCACGGGCGGCCACACCCCAGCAAGGTCGAGAGGGTAGGCTAGAAAGTAGAGGGTAGGTGAGCATAAAACGCAAATCAAACCATTTCACACACAACGCTGGTCACACTTGTTCACAACATTTGGGTCACTCCCACCCGACCCAGCTCACAACCACCCCGAAACTTCAACTGGAAAAGATAACGATTCCTCGGATTTTTCGTAGGTAATCTGACGCTAATGATTAAGACTAATGATTAGAGCTTTTTGTTTGCAAGTAGAGGTATCCGTTTGTCTGTTTTCCAACCCACTCATCTCTATCATCGATCCCGTTATTATCCTAGGTGTTTCCCGAGCATTCCTCATCCAAGAGCGTGACCATTTTGCACAGAGTGCAGTGCCTTACACCCTGCTCGGCCCCACCAACGTCTCTCGTTCTGTCTCGTTCCCATTCAGGTCTTGCACTCCTTCAAAAACCCACCAGCTCACGACTTATTCCCATTTTCCCGCTCCGCCGCCTTCCTATTACCCTCCAAAAAGTGCTCCAACAATTGATGCGCCCTGGTCCCGATGCTGATACTGGACGCGCTCAAAGCTGGACTAGCCGCCGCCAGTCTCTTGGGCGGAGGGCTCCTCGGTTCCGGGCTCTTCGCCAACGGAGTCACCGGTCCTGTTGGCGCTCTCACATCCGCCGCCAAATCATGGACATTTTCTAGATGCTTCGGCGTACCAACACGACTATCGTGGCGAAGGGAATGAGGTCTTCCACCCATCAGGCCTCCACGCCTCGATCCTAGACCCGGACTCGCGGTTCTGACGTCTGCGGCCAGGTTGCGATTTTCGCGATCAGCACTGGGACTGGGCGTAGCGGTTTGCCGGTCTTCAAGGCGATTATGCGGTCGCACCAAGGCTGGAGGAGTCGGGACACGCTGGTCCAAGTGGATGCCGGGTTTAAAAGGGCTGTCGCTTCTCGGCACCGCGAGTCGCTTGTCCTCGGTGAATTCGTGGTTGCGGATCGAGATCGGTTTGGGCGAGTTGATGCGAGGATCCGACTCGATGGGGTGATCTTTGATCCTGGCGGCGGCCAGAGCAACCTTGGCATCCATGTGCGGACCATGTGCTTCTGGCTGATCCGGCAAGGGAACAACCGTATTGGTGCCGGAATCGTGTGCTTCAGCTTGCGGAGGGAGGAAACTGTTGCCCACATCATGAGGTTGTGAACGACCTACGTCCTACGCTAGTTGCTCGTCGATGTTAAGCCGGTGGCGGGTATCTCTGGGAGGAAGAGTATCGAGTTGGGGGTCTTGGGAATTATCGTGAGGACGATCACCGACCTGCGCTTCGTCTGCCTCGTCCTGGATCGTTTCTGCAATTGAAGTCTCCGCCTCCTCGACGGTGACCACCTTGGGAGATTGGTTCGCCACGTCACGAAGGGCGGTAAGCTGCCCGAGAGCGGATGGCTTCATATTCGGTGTTTCGGAGTGTGAAGAGGAAGGGAATGCACCAGGGAGTTGTGGCAGTTGGGAAGGAACGTCAGAGGAGCCTGCAGGTACGGTTGCGGGTGGCATAGCTGGGGTGTCAAATGCACCAGGCAACTGCGGAAGCCGAGGAGGAGCATCGAGTGTGCTACTTGGGGCTGCGTCTGGGATTTTGGAGAACATCTCGTCGGCAGAGGGCGCATCAAACTCCTCGGAGAAGCGCGACTTGCGGGCTGGGGTATTTGATTGCACTGGCACTTCCAACCGATCAGTGTCCGGGCCTCGGCCGTTGCCGTATCTGTCGTGGTCACGAGTTGGGGTTGGCGCCTGGATGGGGGCATCGCTGGTGGTGACATGCATCACGGGTGGGCTTGTCGTCCTCTGGAAGGTGTTCATTGCTGGGCCCAAGGTGGTGCTCTTATTCCTTTCTTCACCAGCTTGGTTGTCTGCTTCTTCGATGGGAGTGAGCGTCCCTTCTCTGCTGCGTCGTTGGTTGACAGTCGAAGGGCCACCCTCGGTCCTAGGGCTAAAAGAAGATTGAGAGACATGACCGCCTTCAGCAGGGTACGACGCAGCCACATTGGGTGCATTTCCCTGCCCCGGTTCGTGGAAGTGTACTTCTCGCAGAGCGGGTTGTCCGTCCGGCGGCGATGAGATTTCCGGAGACGCGATTGGCTTCAAAATGCCTCGGGGGGTAGTCATCCGCGGCTCCGACTTGTAGCCATCGGGCTTGATGGCAAAGATGGGCTGGTAGTCCTCGCCAAGGGGTCTCGGGGGAGGAAGATCGGCCTCTTGTTTCATACCCTCACGCTGGCGGATCTCGAGGTCATTTCGAATTAGGGAACATGGCTGGCAGAAAATCCCTCTGGTCATGTCGTCTCCTGCTGTGCCCTTAATGCCGTACTTTTGACGGATCCTGGTCGTCTCTCTACCGGTGTAGATGCCGCTGCCGATACCTTGTTATTGTTAACCAATGGTCACAGTACGAGCGTCAGAAAAGGGTAAGTGTGAGACGTACAGAAACCCCCAGTGCACAACCCGAAGAACTTCCAACAAGTGGGGTTGAAGTCTTTGTAATCGGTGAGGTCGAGAGGATCTCGACCCTGTTTGATCAAGTCCAATCGATAGCGTGTGTGGGCGAACATGTCACAGGGGAGGAAACAAGCTCGGGGACAGTCATCATTGTCGCCGGGATCGTAGAGACTGATTTTCCAGTCATTGTCTGGTATTTCCGGCGGCCTGGACGAGATGCTCTCTGGTTTGGTCGACATCTCTCGGTCCTCCATTATGAGGGTGAGCGCGAATGGGGGAGATGACCGGATGTGCGGAAAATAATGATACTGGATTTGTGAAGGGATTATGCCGGGAAGATGGTTGCCGGCAAATGAGTGGCTGGGATGAACTGGAGAAGTGTTCCGCGAAGGAGGATGGCGGTTTGACAGGGCGAGGTGAAGATGTGGTAAGTTGCTATTTCAAGCACACATGTTTTATCTGGTTGTCATGTGTTCTTGCCTCGTACTTGGTGTTTTGATCCGTGAGAGGTAGGTGTCGGCATTGAGTTGCGCTTGCACCGACTCCCCATGTGTCGAACTCTCCAGGGTCGATTGACATTGCGTCATCGAAGCTTATCTGGGATGTCCGCGCTCACGGAGAAGCATACAAAGTCAAATATTTGACAGATATAGAAGTAAGTACTTACGCGCTCACTCATCCGTTCTTGCACGAGGCTAAATTATGCCTTCCCTCGTTTACACCCAGTTAAACGTCCACCACTTCATCCCCTGCCAATGGCCTTTTCGGTCGAGCTCGAACCGGGTAGTGAACCGGATAGGCCGGACTTGCTGCTTGTAGAATCTCTTGGTTCCGACAATGGCTCTGGCGAGGGTGCAGCGGCTTAGATTTTGCATCCGATGGATTTTCCAAGACTGTCGCCAAATGCCCGGCCAACTGCAAGGTGGGCCATACCAGTCGGCATGAGTTTTCGTCAAGTTCATGTGAATGTAGCTGGGTTCACTCACCTTGTCATCTTTCAGCTCGTTCCTTCAATGACTGCTTGGAGCTGCTTTCATCATCCGTCTTGAAGTCCATGTTCTTGCTGTCCTAGTTGGTCTTTCTCAGCTTCTCGTTGTCGTGTGTTTGCTTCGCCCTGGCCTCTTCCTCCTTGTGTTCGTCGTGGCTCTTGAATGCTTCGTGCTTCTTTCCGTGGTTAGCCCATTTCTTCTTTGCTGATCCGCTGGAAATCAGGTATTGGCACGGAGATTCCAGCAGACGTCGGCAAGCTGAGGAATTGTTAGCTGCGCTCGTACAGCTCGGAGAAAGAGACTAGCATGTCCAGTCGCTTGCCTTGTGCTCATTGCCCAAAGTTGCATATCCTCTTTTGCCAACGGAACGTGTCGAAGTCAGACGATTAGTTATGTGTAGGCTGGCGAATCACTTGTGGCAGGGTGGAAGCTCACAATCTTGAGGCTCACATGATGGCGGTTGGTGTGGTGAATAGTGTGTTTATGGCGTTCGTGGCACTTCAAAGGGAGAGGCGAATGAATAATAGTCGTTTGATAACAACGGAAAGAGTAGCCAGAGGGATTCACTCTATCATATACGGTGTTTTCTCTCTTTCACATTCATTTTGTCACACACGGAACATGTCTGATGTTCTCTATTGGACGACACCATCAATGATGTCGACGACTTACACAGTCCACGCGAGTCTTGGCGGCAGCGATGAAGCGGATAAACCTCTGTCGTCTTGGGTTGCGCTTTCGTGACTGCTTCTCTTATTAGGTCCTGGCCCCTTACACTTTCACGTAATTTCAGTTCGAATGAAACGAAAGAGATCATAATCCTTGCATCCGTGGCTGCGGTGTTGTTGATGGGGTGCTGGACGGTGTCTTCCATCAACTCACTCGAGTTGGCAGCAAACACCAGGTGGTCCAAGCTTGCCGAAGCACTGCATGATGCCAGAAGAGATGACTCCACTTGCCTGCCGCAAGCTGGTGCCTGCCTGGAGTTTCCACTTGACGGTACGTACCTTGACCGATTGCCCCCCTGCCATCACCCCACCATTTGACAGCACCTCAGCGGCGGGCATGAGCTACCTCTAGCTGCTGCCCTGCTGCCACCTTGGGTCGCCGTCCAGACTTGTGCAGATGGGAACCTTTTTCGGTTGACTTTACTTACAGTTCATGCCTGGTGCCTGACATCCATTGAGAGAGAGGCAAACAAACGTTCGGCTTTTTTTTTTTTTTTCCTTTCCTCCCGCAACAACAAAAGTCTTGAAGTTTCCGTCCTTTCCCGCGCATTTCCATCCAGCACCCCGATTAACGAAGCGACGACGACTCTTGGATCACACCAGGCCAGGCAATCCCGTCCACAAAGGAAGCAAAGCCTAGCGGTAGCTCCAGTCTATGTATTTACATGTAGGTGCAGTGGGCCAGTGGTAGCTCACCTTGCTGGCCCTTCTCCACTCCACCTCGCGATAGCAACATCATCACGTCAACAACTGTTTGTTTACTACTAGCACCATACCACACGACGCAACAGTTTAACGCGCGGAACTGAAGCTAACATCGTTAGAGAAATTCCAGTGTTTGCCACATCTAGTACCATTCCATTATCGAATGTGCGGTTGATCCCACAATACTAATACATCCATCATGGCGACGACGGTCCCGACCAACCCGACCTCCCACACGGTCAGCCTCCTCCTCACCAAGATCAGCGATGCCGACCCCGATTTCCGCTACATGGCCCTCAACGACTTGTTGGCCACCTTCAACGTTGCCAAGCCAGACATCCTCCAGCACGACTTCAACACATCAAATCGCACTCTCGACGAGGTCATCAAGGCCCTGAGTGACCAGAATGGCGAGGTCCAGAACCAGGCCATCAAGGTGCTGGGTCCCCTGGTCAAGAAGCTCCCCTCCCCGCTCTACTCCACGGCCATGCAGAAGCTTATCGAGTTGCAAAGCCATAACTCGGATGTCAACTCAGTTCCTGCCATAGCCCTCAAAGCCGTCGTCGAGGCCTTGCCGCGTCCTGTGCCTGGTGTTGCGCTGGCCAAGGAGGCTCAAGAGGCTTATGACAGCGTCAACAAGTTGCTTATCCCTCGTTTTCTCGGTCGGACTGCCGGCAAGCAGGTACCCGGTCTGCTTCAGGGAGCCCAAGTCACTTCGGACTCTGTCGACGTTCTCATCGAGGTTGTCAGATGCTTCGGCCCAGTGCTGACCCTGGTCGAGATCGAGGCTCTCCACGATGCCGTTCTCAACCTCTTGGCCCAGGAAAAGTGCGCTTCGGTCGTCAAGAAGAGGGCCGTTGCCGCCGTTTCCATGCTGGCTCATTACTTGTCAGACGATCTCTTGGCTGCTTCCGTCAAGCGCACTGTCGCTTTGTTACGCAAGTCTAGCATGCCACCCGCCACCCGCCGTCTCTACATCACCATCCTGGGTTCCATGGCCCGCTCCATTCCTCACAGGTTTGGCCGATATCTGCCAGAAGTCGTCAGTTTCGTTCTCGATGCCCTCAACGAGGAGGAGTTACAGGCACAGCTCGAAGCAATCCAAGAAGGCAGCGAGACTACCTCGGATTGGAGCGATGTCCGAGAAGCCGCCCTTGTTGCGCTAGACGCATTTCTCTCCTCCTGCCCCAACCAGATGCGTCCGTACACCAATGATGCGATCGAGGCGTGTCTGCGTTACCTCAAGTTCGACCCCAACTACGCCGCCGACGAGGACGAGGAGATGGAAGAGGAAGAAGAGGAGGATGACGATTTCGACGACGACGATGAGTTTGAGGCTGATGGGAACTTTGACGACGACGATGATGCCAGCTGGAAGGTCAGGCGATGTGCCGCAAAGGCCCTCCATACCATCATCTCCACGAGAAGCAGCGGCGACCTTCTCGAGAGCGGTGTTCTCTACCAAAAGGTTGCTCCGGCATTGGTCAAGAGGTTCGACGAGCGCGAGGAGAATGTTCGTCTTGAGGTGCTCTCTGCCGTCTCCTTGCTGATTCGCAAGACGGGAGAGGGTGTTATTCCCGACTTTACGATCGACGACGCCACTGGCGATAGCCTTGGCCAAGCGCCTCAAAGCCGGAAGCGCAGACGTCAGAGTAGCGCAGCCGGTCAAGCTGGGATGCCCGTCAACCTTTCCGGCACCGGACTCACGTCGCCAAAGGCCGAAAAGATCCCAGCATCTGGACCCCGTGCCGATCTTGCCGCCCTTACTCCTGCTATCGTCAAGTCGGCTACCAGGTTGCTCAAGGGCAAGCTCATTCCCACGAAGCAGGCCACAATCAGCATCCTTGATGATCTGATTTCTGTGCAAAAGGGTGGCCTTGCACCATATCTTGACCAAATCACAGATCTTATTCTGGATACCATCAAGGTGACCGGTTCAAGCACTTCATCCGCGCCGGTTTCCTTTGTTGGTGGCAACGCCTCTGCTACGACTAACACTCTTCGCATTGCGGCGCTTCGCCTAATCAGCAGCTTCGCGAGGAACCACTCTTCCAACGACTTGCAGCCGTATCTACCAAAGATCGTTGACCGCGTCGTTTCAGTTGTTCATGACCGTGTCTACAAGATCGCCGCTGAGGCAGTCCAAACCGCCGAAGAAGTCTCCAAGGCCATCACTCCCCCGCGTGCTCGTATGACTGCGCAAAAGCACAAGGGAGAGCTGCAGAAGCTTTATAGTGTGATTGTTGACCGTACCACTGACAATGACGCTGACGCTGAAGTTCGCCAGAAGGCCATCCATGCCCTTGGGACCCTCCTCTCTCGAACTTCGGGAACCGAGGGCGCTGCCTTACTCTCGGACGTGGACCGGAAGACTGCCCTCGGTCACCTCAAGGAAAGGCTCTTCAACGAAACCACACGTCTCGCCGCCGTTCGGGCCATTGACACTGTCGCCGCTTTCTCGTCGTCTGAAGTCTCTTTTGACGCACCATGGACTCAAGAAGTTGTTGTTGAACTTGCCGCTCAGTTGCGCAAGGCCAACCGTTCCCTGAGGGGTTCCAGCGTCATGGCTCTCAAGCATTTGGTCCTCTCGCCGGCTACCAAAAACACTCTGGATGATGTGACTGTCCAAAAGGTGGTGACCGCGCTGGTCACAGTCATCACCCACTACGATGCCCAACTTCTTGGCCCCGGTCTTCTCGTGCTTGCACGCCTGGCCCAAGAGAAGCCGCAAATTGTCATCACCGAGGAGCTGATGACCGCGCTGTGTAAACTACTTATGGAGTCGACAGTTACAGGCACGGTCCTCGACTCTCTTCTAGTGCTTGTCAATAGCATCGGCCAGACTGGACAGGGAGAGGTTCTTATGCAGCGTCTGCTCAACGAGGTTGCCCTGAGCGGTGACCCATCGGTGGTCGGAAAGGTGATCGGCACCCTTCTTGTGGCGAGTGGTAACAAGGGCACCTACACCGCCGAGCTGTTTGTCCAGGAGATCCAGAAGCAGAAAGGAGAGAGGGCCAGCCTTGCGCTTACCATCCTGGGTGAGGCTGGACTTCGTCTTGGGGACAAGTTCCCGTACTCTCCCAGCCTCTTCCTTGAGCAGTTCCATAGCGAGTACGACAAGACGTCGCTTTCTGCTGCCGTTGCTTTGGGTCGGGCTGGCGCGGGCAATGTAGCTGCTTATGTTCCCGTGATCCTTCAGTCGATGCACCAAGGGGGTAACACGCAGTACTTGCTCCTTCAGTCTATCAAGGAGGTTCTTCAGCAGGTTGCCATGTCTGCGACCGACCTTGGTGAATTATCGACGCCAATTTGGAACCAGATCCTTTCTGCGTCGGGGTCGGAGGACAACAAGGCAGTTTGTGCAGAGTGTATTGGTCGGTTGGTTATTATTGATCCTAAGACGTACATGTCAAAGCTTGTGGTAAGTTGGGACCTATGCTGTCTGTGAGGTTTTCTGGTACTAACGTCCAAAAGTTCCTCCTCAACGACCCGTCGCCTTTGTTGAGGGCCATCGCCATTCAGGCCCTTCGCTACACTCTCGCCGATGAAAACGAAGTCTTTGACAGCATGCTCAAGAGCCACCTGGTTGACATGCTCAAGACGATGCTGGAGGATCCTGAGATGGAGAACCGCCGTCATGCCATGTCGACGCTCAATTCGGCGGCGCACAACAAGGCGGACTTCATCCTAGGTCATCTTAACAAGCTGATGCCTTATGTCATGAAGGAGACGGTAATCAAGCCGGAACTCATCAGGGAGGTGCAGATGGGTCCGTTCAAGCATATTATCGATGACGGTTTGGAACTTCGCAAGGTGAGTACTTGATTTTGTGTACAAGGTTACCTGAGGCTAACGTTCCTAGGCCGCATACGAAACCCTCTACGCGCTTATGGAAACCGCCTTTTCTCGCATCAGCATCATCGATCTTTACGACCGCATTGTCGCTGGCCTGTCGGATGATAACGACATCAAAGCTCTTTGCAACCTCATGGTTTCCAAGCTCGCCTACATTGACCCTGAGGAGACCATTCGCCGCCTAGACTCCATCGCAGAGGCCTTCCGTAAGACGCTGTCGACCAAGCTGAAGGACACGGCGGTCAAGCAGGAGCTCGAGAAGCAAGCCGAGGCCAACCGGGCAGCACTTAGGGTCACGCTCTTGCTCGGGGAGAAACTCAAGGCTTTTCTTAGCGCGGGCGGCGCGGTGGGAGCGGCAGTTCCCGGGGGATCAGCTGCGGTGGCGGGTACCAACCAGGTCTGGCACAGCTATTGGGATTGGGCATCGAAGGAGTATAAGACACAACTTCAGATCCTAAGAGATGAGGATAGCAAAGGTGCCGGCGTGATTTAGTGTGCTCAACCGGATGATAATGCACCAGCAGCCAAGAGAAAGCGAACCAGAAAAGCGACAGTGAAGAAGAGATTGTATGTTCTCGTATGGAAAGGGCGGTGTCGATGAAGAAGTTCTGGCCTGCTTTGCATGATGGGGTGGATGAGATTAGAATGGAAGTGAGCAAGTTGTGACGGTGATGGAGAGAGCAGCTATGAGAGCTTCTTTGGTTGCCATTTTGGGGCGATGAAAGGACGATCAAAAATAGAGGGAGAGGAATTGTGGTCATAGGTGGAAGTGGCTATAGTCTTATTGCAGCACGATAGAAAAAGTTGTCGAGTTTTTAGAGTCGGGACAACACTATACGATACATATGATATCTACCTATTTTATTCCTACGCTGGCTGAGTATTGAGAGTTGGCATGGTGAATGGTGCCGAGGTTGAAGCAATGGGTCGTTGTATTAATTTGAAAACAACGTGCGACAACACAACAAGAGCACGTTTATTTCCCGTCATTTGTGTTTTTCATTTATTTTTATGTCGAGGAGCGAGCCATATGATTGTTCAATTCAACTTGGTTTGAGTGCGGTTATAATATTGTCGGTCTTGTTGGATGCTATCACTGGCCATCAAGAAACTGGGCGAAAAGGGGGAAAGGCAAGAACAAAACAAGTTGAATAATTGCATGTACCTTGCTTGAGCGTGCAGAGAGTAAGTTTGCAGGCAGTACAGGTACTTCCAAGGTACCTTCTGGTCGCCGGACCCACCTACCCTGGCACCAAGCCACAGTCAATCGCGGCTACCGTAGCTTGGCTCACCCACTGACACCTGAAGCTCCCGAGTCCCCTCGTCAACTTGCGGCCGTTCATATCCCACCATCCCAAGCATCCAACGGAATCCAAACCACCAAGGTATAGCTGTCTGTCTACAGCATCGCGATCCAGTTCAATCAGCGACGTCATACACAACACCACCATAACCGTCACGCACATACCTACGTTACCGCCTCCATCGATCGACAAACACGTCCTCGACACAAGCGCCATCACCAGCAGCCATGTCCAACCACTTACCAGCCGGAGCAGGCAACGGCGGCGGCGGCGGGCGCGCAGGAGATTCCGGGCTCCGATACCCGTCGAACGGCAAGACGATTTACCACCGGCCGCTCAACCGCACCAAGACGGCGGAGCTGAGCAAGGCGGCCTTTGCGTATCTGTTTGCCGAGATGGTGTCGTATGCGCAGAGGAGGGTGACGGGCATTCAGGAGTTGGAGAAACGGTAGGCCCTTTCTGTTTTTTTTTGCTCGCACGCTGTTTATACACTTACTTCCCTGCCCTTTCTACCACTTTCACCATAGCACATTCATCCAGTCCAAACGCTTACCTCATGTCTTGCTTTTGTCTAGCCTCAACCTCCAAGGCCACCCCATCGGCCTCAAACTCCTCGACCTCCTCCTCTTCCGCGAACCTCCTCGCACGCAACTCCGCCCACTGAACATCATCGCCCTTTTACACTTTATTAAAATCAACGTCTGGACGCACCTCTTCGGGCGACAAGCCGACCGCCTCGAGAAATCCTCCAACCCCGACACGCCGGACGAGTTCATGATTATCGATAACGAGCCGCTGGTGAATGCGTATATCAGTGTGCCCAAGGAGATGAGCCAGTTAAACTGTGCGGCGTTTGCGGCGGGGATAATAGAGGGGGTTTGTGATGGTGCGGGGTTTCCGGCGAGGGTGACGGCGCATACGGTTGGGGATACCGGTGGGGGTGGGAGTAATAATGGGAGTGGTGGAGGGACGGGGGCGGATGGTGGGAGAGGGGAGGGAGGGGAGATGTGGCCTGGTAGGACGGTGTTCCTGGTCAAGTTCCAGCCGGAGGTGTTGGAGCGGGAGGCGTTGATTGGGGCTAAGAGTTGA
The DNA here is from genome assembly GCF_000182925.2 of Neurospora crassa OR74A. Lineage (NCBI taxonomy): Eukaryota > Fungi > Ascomycota > Sordariomycetes > Sordariales > Sordariaceae > Neurospora > Neurospora crassa. The sequence goes on from NC_026505.1 coordinate 53,274, forward strand.
TGATGATGCCGAAAGGAGATGGAAAAGGCAGGGTGGAAGGAAAGGAAAGGAAAGGATGCTGAAGGAGGCATATACTTTGTTTGGGGCTTTGGGATCTGGAATTGGGCATTTAGCACGGCGTTTAAGCGGTCATGATGGCATTGTTCGTGATAAATATTATTAGCACAGGTCTAATGAAGACCAGCTAATAACAGAGGCGCATTCTTCGAGGAAGCAGCATAGTTATCTTTCACGGCCTGAAGAAACCACGTGGGTGTTGGAGAGGAAAGTCAAGTTGTTTTGGGTACACAACTCTAATAGCAAAGGAAAACCCATGGGATATCTCTGATAAGCAAACTTGCGCCATCCTAGCTATGTCGCCATACGCCGCTTCCAACCTGCCGTCTGTCGTGTTGTTATCTCTTGTTCTGTGATCCATGCCCGTCAAGGTGACCTGTATAATGTTTTGACCTTCCAACTCCGTGCGTTGCGCTCCGTCACCGAGTCGCAAAAGGAAAACCCGAAGTCCAGCCCATGCTATAACCGCAAATGTTGCGTAGCTGTCCGCTTGCCAGCGTTGTATCGCGCCGCTCATGCGCCGCCGTCATTGTGTGTCATCTCCATCCATCTCCTCTTGTCCCGATCATCACCATCCCTCCTTCCACTTTGTCATTACCATTCACCTCGGCAAACCCCCATGCCCACCGGCCCTCATCTTCTTCCTAGCCACCCTGCTCCTCCCTCCATTCCCCGCCCCTGGTCCTCCACCCCCCGCAACCCCCGCCGTGCTCCCACCACCCACCCCTCCGTTTCCCAGTCCCAAACCGGCCCCCGGCGCCCCAGGACCCTGCTGCATCAGCTCTTCCAGTCCCAAATCCCTCCAGGCCGGCTCGCGCGTCTTTTGTGTAGCCTTTTGGATGCCAAACGCAGCGTGTTGGTCGGGCACCACGTCATCTTCGTCTTCGGGGTTGAGCGGTTGGAGGTGCGGAGGCACGTAGATATCTTCGGAGGCGGGGAGGCGGTCGCGCGTGAAGTCGTCGAAGAGGTCGGCGTGGTGGGAGGCGTGTAGGTGGAGGGGGGTGAAGTGGGCGTCTTTGTTCTAAGCACGGGCGGGGGGAACTGGTTAGATTGGAGAACATAGAAAAGATAACAAAGGAGGGAGAGAGAGCGAGTGAAGAAGGGAGGGGAGGGAACGGGGAGAGAAAGAGAGAGAGAGAGAGAGAAGACATACCATACTTCCACCGTCACTGACCGGTCCAAAAAAGGTGTCAACGTGATCCTTCAGTCGCGGCGTAGGCATGATCTCGTTGAGATAGTCGAGCTGGACGTTGGAACGAGGGCGCGGGTAGATGGGATGAAGAGAGTCTTGGATGGCGTTCCAGTGGTGACGGTGCGGATCGGTAGGGTGGCCTGGCCGAGATCCGAACCGGTTCGCGGTCCAGGCTGACTGGTGATGAGACATCCCGCCCGTCCTTCCTGTGGTGGAGGGTGGTGACGCAGGGCTGGTGGCTTATCGCGGGGCTTGGCAAGAACGATAAGGAGGTGTGGCTGGCGCAAGTAGGTCGGATGTAGAGGTACTTTCGTTGCCGAAGTACTGTAGCGCTGCTTGGGCTCGCGATAGAAGTTGCGGGCCAAAACCAAAACACCAAGAAATGGCTGGTGATAAAAGTTGGTGTTGAGGAGAGCAAAGAAAAGAAAAGAGAAGAGGGAAAACGGGACACCTCCATCTGCTTGGGACCCGGCTTTGCTGGCGCCGAGCTGGAAAGGTTCAGATGGAACGAACAAGTCCCATTCACGCGTGCCTTCCGTTTTCGTTTCGCGTGGACAATGAACGGACCTGAGAGCAAAGTGAAAGAATTATACCATCGGTGCCGGCTCACGGTGGGCTGGTGTGTCATTTTCCCCTCAATGAGAAATGTTCATTGGTAGAATGTAGACATCTGGCAAAATCCTGAGGATCTCTCACGTCAACGGTCCGTGGAGATGACTGTCGCAACCACATCTTCGGTGGTCACAAAGAACATGGTTCATATTTTCCCGTTTATCGGCTTCTTTCGCTCCAGAAGAAACTCATCTATGTCACGACATGCAAACCCATAGATAGCTCTTAAGGGTTCACAAGGCATATGACAAGATCCCCTTATTTCCTCTGGGCTTGGAGTTGCCCTCGGCCGTTTTTATCGCTAATTTGACACTTTAACTCGCCGAAAATGCCTGACTACTTATTCCCAAAGCCAGTATGGCAAGCGTCAAACACCCTTCTACGCACAACTGTCGAAAGAGCTTGATGATACACGAGTGTTTGTCACGAGCACCGGAGTCTTGGGGGGGGTAAAAGAAAGTTTCTGGCGCTATCTGGTTCATGTCAAGGACTGTCGGATATATCTTTGTCGTCAAACCGTCGAGCTATCACCTTTTTGCATCTTGACTAGATCCTTCGAGTTAAACCCCGAATGAACTTCCCCTGTCCAAGTTCCCCTCTACCCTATCCATAGCCTTGATTAGCCTTGATTGGTTAGAAGTAGGTACTTGTCAATACCCCAAGGAACTCCCGGGACTGGGACCAGATTCCCAGTCCGGTCCGATTCCTCTCTCACCTGGCCTTGCAATACCAGTAAAAGCTCTCCACCACACTGCAGTCCTCATCCGGATTACCGTCGTTAGTAGCCACATCCCTCTTTCCGTAGCTCAGCGTAGTATCCAGCGTCCCCATTGCTAAAGTCACATCATGCGTCGACTCAGGATACACATACCCGCCCACCTGTTGCTGCTCCACGCACTTATCCAGCACCATCTTCATGTTCTCTCTGATCACTGCCTTGGGGATCTTGACGGGTACGATTGTGCCGGCCATGATTGCGTAGTTGCAGATGGAAAGGTGACAGGTGTTATGGGCCGCGTGTTTGCAGGTCTTGGAGTCGGTTGACCAGGAGAGGACGAAGTCGTCCGGGTTGGTGGAGGGGGGATTGACATCGGGGTCGGGAATGAAGAGGGTGTTGTTGGGGGAGAGGAAGTCAGATTGGAGGGCGCTGCAGTCGTTAAGGCCGGAGGGATAGGGGAGCTTGTTGCGGTCGGTCAGCTAGGACGACGTTAGTGGTGAGTGAGTGGGAAAGGGGAAAAGCGAAGACTTACATCAACGCAGGTAACGTCGGACCCAATGACATTGGCTTTGGGAACATCATTCACCTCGATCTTGTCGTGAAAGTCAGGCTTGCCATCACAACCGCCAAAGAAACCCTGCGGTTGGTTACAGCCCTGACCTGGGTCATAATTCTCATCGCCTGAGTGACGACTGTTTCCACTAGGATTGCCGGGACCAGCACCGTTCGAACCACAAGACCAAGTCCAATCCGAAATTTGAGAACAGGAGTAGTTAGGATTGGCATCGAAGGGGTCGCTGTCGTCTTGGGGCTTGGGCGCAACCGTGGAAAGAACAGCCGCAAGACGCTCGGTATTGACCTTCAACTTGCTGGCATCGCCGTCGGAACCATTAAAGCTGCAAGTAGCATCACCCTGCTTCTCAATGATGCAGCGGACATCAGCCCCAGTGCAGACGCAGACTCCTCTCACGTCAGTGACACAGGTAAAATCGGGACCATCGCCGTCTCTGGCGTTGGTCTGGACGGCAGCAGTCTTCTGGTTGCCGGTACAAGAAACCTTGCGGCCGTCGTCGAAGATGCACGTCTCATTGTCGGGCCCGCCGGTGCACTGGTACTGTCTGAGGGAGGTAGAGCTGCAGTTCCACTCGTGGGGATCGGTGTCATCTCGGCTTTCGACTTTGACAGCTGCCTCGGCGACGGCGGCCAACGTTGACCGAGTCGTCAGGCTTAGGGAACTTGGTGTTCTGGTTCCAGTTGGGATTGCCCTCTCCGCCGAGGGTGCAAATCATGGTGGCATGAGCGTTGATGCACAAGTCGCCGGGAGGGGCGTTTTTGGTCGGGGGGTTCTGGTCGTCGCGGTTAACGACGCCATGGTTCAGTTTGGTGGTCTTGAGAGGTGTCAGTTAGCTTAACTTGAGGGTGATCGGGGCTTGAGAGGGGGGAAACTACCTTGGAACCGGTGAGATCGTGGTGGTCACTGGTGGTGACGCTCGCCTTGAGGGCAGGCACGGGGCTACCAAAGATGGCCGTGGGTGCCAACGCCAGGAGGACGGTGGCGATGCAAGTGGTGCGCATCTTGAAGGGGTGTAGAAGCTGTGGACAGATGTGGAACTTGAAGTAAATGGTGAACTGAGAGATAGCTTTGTGAGATGGGTGTGATTATGTTGGAAGAGGAAAGAATATTGTCGTCGTTGGCGGAGGGAAAGGGGTTTCTTATACTTGACTAGGTGGATGATTCTCGCGGTTTTCGTGAGAACCCTTTCGGCTGGAGGTTTGGATGATAGCGTTCTCATCGTTCGATTTCCTAATTATAAGTGGCAGCTTAGAGGCAAACAGCAGGAAGTCGAGACGGACAACCTCATCATGAGAGAGCTTGTATGAGGAAAAGGCTGCCTGGGCGTAAGCAAAATGGTGTTGAGATGAAAAAAATAACAACAACATCAGATAAGATCATATCTGAGAAAAGGCAGCCTGGAAGTAAACCAACTAAGCACCATGATGCGTGATCCAAGATCGTGAGATGAAGGAGGACTGAGATATTGTGCTCAATATGAAGAAATCAATGAATCATGGCTCGCGTCAAAAGCATCACGATTTACTGTCGATGATATCAACGCCAACGTGATAATCTTCGCCAGCAAGTGTTGGCTTTTCTCCCTTGGTAGAGGTTGGACACTCGATCACAGCAACTGCTTGTTTTGAGTATTGTACAGCAAGCAACAATGCTTCCTACCGATTTCAGCGTGAGAAATAATACCCATCACATTGCTCTGAACTTCTTGAAAGCTCGACCGGAGTACATCCGCGAACTCAGGCGTGATTATAAGAGCTAATCATGTCGTCGAACATTTCATATTGAGGCTAGAACCATCAGACTGCGAAGACTCGACAGCTGTTGGCTCACGCTCAATCTCTTTCCCGGCTTGAAATCTTGTGAATGACCTGCGCTGTGAACTTTCATCACTTAACCTGAGATCGTCATTATCAACAACTGATTTCTTTCTTGCCCGTCTGCTCTTACTCGGACGCTTGTCTGGATTACCCTGGCTTGGTTTTTGTTTTCTTTTTTTCTTTTTCTTTTTCTTTTTTCTTCCTTGAAAACGAGGGTCTGCGTGGAATCCAGTCACGTAAAGCGAGGAAATGCGACGAGACTCAGAAAGTTACTATCGACGACGAACTATGCCATCGGTAGCCGTCTTGCTTCTCATGAGCTCCGTATAAATCATCACGAGAGGCTAAAAGCACACAACAAGCAATCCTTCCCCGATTTGCCAACTTCCATCTCGGCACCAGACCGGGAAGGAACTGAGGGAAGTGAGGGGAGCGCATTACTTTCCTCGCTAATATGAGGTTAACCTTCATACAGAACGCCCAGATGATTTCAGGTGAGACCTTCAATGCTACAAGTGACAACAAGGTGCTTTTAGGGTAGAACACACTCGCACCCGGAGACTTGCCTGGGCTTTCATCCCAATCCTCATACCGATGCAGCAAGCCTTGGGTGAGGCAGATATTTGCCATTCTTATGGAATCAGGAACGCTTTGCGTGATTACCCGTTGGTGGTACGAAATCTTCCTCTGGAACGACTCGGATGGGAGCGAAAGATGCCTCTCGAAGCCGATGAAAGCGGGGCGTAGAAACAACAGCTCTTTTTTCATGGAAGCAAGGCATGTCCTTTAACTGCTTTCCTTTCCACAAAATGGCCCCTCGAACGTCATCAGGCGCACATAACACTCAGGAACTCTCCTAGAATGTAATAAAGAACGTAAAGGAAACAAATCCGGCATCAGATCGCGGGGGATGGAGTCGTGAGTGCCTACAATCCACATCCACATGCACAAAACATGTGCTTTGAACAAGGACACATGCGAATCGAAGTGAAACGGCAGACGTTGACCGACGAGGAGATCTCCGAAGGTATAACAAGAGAATCTGACGATGATGATGGTGTGTTGCACGAAGATGCGGTGGAGATCAGGAACACCAGCGAGCCTTCACACAAAGGGACGATGAGGTAGGTGTAGGTACGTGCGAACTTTTGGACGACGCGAGACCCTTTGGTGCTGGCAGTTTGACAGAGAGAGGGTGACAGATGACACCTGCTCAGGACAACGTGGGTTGTGGCTCGACTATCTTGGAAAGTGTTTGGCCTTCAATGTTGATATCGTGTGGCGAATTAGGCTACCTGAGCTCGATTGGACTTGGGTCTGTGAGGGTTTTCCGGGAAGACGCCGCATCCCAAACCGTGTGAGTTTGTGTCTCTTGCCCTTGGAGGGATGACCTGGAAATCATGACCTGAGGAATAGGGAAGGAGGAATGCTTCTTGACTAGCGGCCAAAGCCATGGTCGATAGTTCTTTATGCTAGCGTTCCTTTTCCCCGCATTGTACCGGAATGTGCCGCGTAGTCTATGTAGTTCTCGTGGGAGCTGCAGGCGATAAGGTTTATAGTGGCGAAGAGGACCCGAGCGAGTCGGCAGAAGTCAGTCGGGGAGGTAGGATTAAGCTCATGGAGCAGAAATAGCTTCCCGTCCAGACCGCCCCAGGCTTTTGTTGGTGCGGATGGTGGGACCGGGGACGGAGCCGAAGGGGGCAGCCGGGCTATTGGGGCCGTCTAGCTATCCGACTCGCGTCTGATGATGTTGACCGGCGAAGCACTGATTGTTCAGAATAAAGTATCGTTAGGTATTCTCGGAGCGTTTGAAGATAAAGACTAGAGAAATGGATGGATGCTGATTGTTCAAGATTGAGTGGTTGATCCCGGATGTGAAACGTAAAGAGACCAAGGAAACAAACAATGTGGAGACGCAAGGAACATGCGTAACAAAAACAAGAAGCGGGCCTTGGCAAGACCAATGGCGGCAAAGTTTAATTCTCAGGGAACGGCGTTGCAACCGGGAGAACGAACCGTCCTTTCCCACATCCCAGGGTTTGCAGTTGGCACAGTACGTATCGTGTGTAGAGGTAGTGTATAGGTAGTATTGTAGACGTGTGTGAGACCAACACTGAAGATAACGAGGAAGGGGGATATGACGAGAAGAAATAAAAGAACCATGGTGTGTCTAGAATGTCGGAGCACGTGTGTGAGGGTCTGGCGCTGAGCTGTCGTCGAACTTGGCTCGTTTGGAACCTCGATCGGCCACCGGTGATGATCATTGCAGCTGAACTAGTGTGACTTGCAGAGAGTGCCCTCGAGGTAGACGCGCGAGATGTATGGACGGTATGATGGCAGAACGGCTCGAATACTTTCCACTGCATTGGCCAATTACTTACAGCTTGCTACTATGCGGGTGTCTTATCGAGGCACAGTAAAAAGGGCCATCCGACCGTCGATGCAGCCACTTGGTTGCACAGGCCGGCACATGCATCGTCCACGGCTGCATTCACGGCCGGTTGCGTGCTTTTGAGGTGCTTCAGTTCTGTCGGTCAATCAACCATTGGGCTTGAAGTTGAAGTGGAATGATGTTCAACGGATCATCGACACGTTCGATTGTCAAGCACCATTGCCCCTTTTCTCGCTCGAGGGGAAAGGGCAAGCGACGGGGAAGGTTACTTTTAAAGTAAAGTACTGTACCAACGGTGGTGGGGAGGCCTACTTTAGCTTGGTCCAGGGCTACCCACCATAAGGGCCTCTTCAAGACCAATCACACAAGCGGCGTGTACCTGGAAAAGGAAATGGGTTTAAATGGGTCTAGAACTGGCTGGTCAAGATCCACTTGAGCCGGCTTTCTATTGGTAGAGCACACAAGCGAGCGGCTCAGCCAAGACGTTCAGCCAAGAGTGGCCGCGAGTCGCGCCTGCTGCAGGTTGACCCCTGTTCACATGGACTTTCCCCTGTTTGGCCCTAGCTCCCGCCAAGCCTCTACTCCCGTATTCTCAGGGGGCCAATTGGTGAATGGATTGTGAACTACATGCACGGACGACGGACCAGGGGAGAAGGAGCAAAGGAAGTAAAAAAAGATAAGGGAAAAGAGGGAAGAACTAACTGCAGTGACTTGCATTCATTGCGTGCCTCTTTCTTCGCTTGAAGATAAGGTGACTTCAGTTCCTTCGTTGGTGACAGTGACAGTGCGCAGCGCACCTTCTCAATGGCAGGCACTGCAATGAAAATGTGCTGATTTGTGTGCCAGCAGGTACGTATCCCTGCCCCTTCTCATTTCCCTCCCGTCCTTGCGTGAACCGATTGGAAGTTTGATGCCTGCGCCTGGGTGAGTGAACCTGGCCCGGGCCCTGGTTTGTACCTGCCCGTTGCCCGCTAATAGGTGTCATTGCTACTCCCCCACTGGCTCTTGAAACTCCAACTTTTTACTTGCTTGCTCTTGTCGTTGCTCCTTCGTCTTGTCGTCCGTCCCTTCTTCCCGCTCTCCTCATGCAATACCTGGACCTATCTCTCCAGGTATCGTCATCCCCATCCCTTCACCAGGTGGGTGTTCGACGACATCGACGACGGCGACAACGACGACCAAGGCCCTTCCCTTCACTTCCCCTCCCAGATTCACCGCTATCCGCTTATCGTGACTCTCGCCTGGAGTGAACCTGGTCTCGTGCAACTTCTCCTCAATCGGTCTTCCTTGCCTCCAGGATCAACCACCGAGGTGATCTTAATACGGGAAATCCCTATCCCTCTTTCCCTTGTCTTCATTCTTGTCACTCATCTCCCCATCGTCGTGTCTGTCCTACCTACCTACCTATCTACCTCTACACTTCGACCACACGTGGTAGAGAGATTGTTTGCTGGGGATCCTTCTTTTGGTCTCTCGATTCATTTCACGCCAGTCGATCGACGCTCGAGTCGAACCACATATCGAGATATTACGACCTGTTTGGTGAGTCGCTGTTTCTCTCGTTCCTGTCTGTGCTCACTGCAGTGTTCTGTTCTGTGTGCGATGGATCATGGATCATGGCCGTTGCTGTACGCACCCGTGCCCACCACCAACATCGTCACTCCTTCCCAACCGAACTGCCCTGTGTCGCCCTTCTGTGCCTGCTCTTCCATCTCTGCTGAAGACATGAAGCTGACTCCTTCCAGATTGCCATTTCGGGTAACGCTTCACCGTCATATATCCCTATCACGCTCGCGGACTAGCACCGTCGGCGACACACCAATATCGACATTATCCAGTCCAACCGACCACTAGGTTTTACTCGTCTAGCCAGCTAGCCTTCAACCACCACCCCAGTCCTTCCTCTCGTCTACTTGACCCTTGCCATCGCCCACTCCCGCTTCCGAAGATGGCGTCCCTCGTCGAACATGAGCGGAACAAGGCCGGCCTGCACCTTGAGACCACCACGACCCGCCTCGAGCCAAAGACTTCCCGAGATACCCTCATTCCAGACGGCCTCTCTCCCATGGTCGAAAAGAACATGACATTATCGCGCCCCTCAGACGTCTCTACCCCCTACAGCGCTCGTGCCAATCCCTTCGACTCCGACATCGAAGCCATGGTCACCAATGAAACCTGCGTCAAGAAGACTACAACAACAAAGGGAGCCACAACAGAGTGCCAGGTATGGCCCGGTCAAGACCACTGGAAGCAGAAGGCAAAGGATGCCAAGATGACCCGTCACACTTGCAACTGTCTGGCACAAATGAGCAAACGCAACCGCATCATCGTCAAGGTCATGATCGGCTTGCTCGTTATTGGTCTTGCCGTTGGCGTCGGCTTTGGCGTCAGCAAGCCGCTCGGTGCCGGTATCTGGAAGAGCGAGAGGCAGAATCAAAAATAACTGGACCACCTCTGGGACACCTGGGTGCCGCCTTCTCGTTGAGAATCTTTTGGTGGATCCCGCACAATTGCCCAATATGCGCATCATGAGGATGCCGCGACTACAAAGAGGATGCCTTCATAGCCCTCTGTTTGACAACCCTACCCGGCCCGCAACAGCCTGCCAACATTTTCCTTTGTCTCTTGTCTGCCATGTCTTGGCAGGCTGCATAATCGCCCTGCTTTTTGGTCCTTCAAGCGGTTACGGCGTTAAAATGACTTTATATCCTTCGTGCTCGGTCGGTCATAGAACGCGACACATGCGGATGGCGTTGGACGGAGTTTAGTTCGACTTGTTTCGATATGGCGAAATGGATTTTGGCAACTACATCTATTCTTCTTGATGCAAATGGTTTGGGAAAGAAAGAGAAGGGATATTGAGGGGTTGTCATGATACATCTTCAAAAGGAAGAACGTGAAGGAAAAGCAATTGGTACATGATATATGCAACGCAAGGGAGAAAAGGGATGACGAGGAAGCTGAATGGAGCGGGGGTTGAAGACTTGGGTCACTGGGCTGGACCTGGACGATGATGGGAACATGACGGATTTTCCCAAAGCATTGCAAGACTTAATTCAGCATCAGATATGGTTATGGATGCAAATCTGAGGAGTGAGTCAGAAAGGCTCATGCAGCTTGTATCAGTTGTTGTTGTTGTTGTTGTTGTTGTTGTTGTTGTTGTTGTTGTTGTGGTTGCTTCAGTTAGTGTTGCGATTTGTGGATGACTAATGACAATGGGTGCCCTTGTTGGTATGCTTGGGTGCTTTGCTTCCCTGGTATACTGTTCTCGTTCCGTCGACCTTGTCATGTTATTGTCGGCTTAGATGGCTTTGCGAAGATCATGACTTGTTTGTATCACTTGTAAACTACTTGATATCGTTCTAGACGGCATAGGGGCATATGTATGGCTAAGACATGGATACAATGGGTGCATGGAAGACAAAAGACGGTTACTACATCTGCCAAGGGTTCTGCTGTGGGTATCCCCCAATCCATCATTATTAACAGTCTCATCTGAGAGCAACGCGTCTGCCCCTTGCATTCTGTACTCTCGGCCTTGAGTTGGAGATGGTATAAATACAAGTGATACCAAAGGCCTTGTCACCACGGCTTTGTCAACCTATATGATACCAACACCTCCAACGCCAACCCAATGCCAAGCCCATGGAAATTTGTATCTTTCGCAGAGAGCTAATACTTGATGAAAGGTAAAAGTTAAGGCCGCAGGGACCGAGTGTCTGTCTGAGAGGGCAGGCCATCATATTTATCACGTTTTACTTGAAGCATCAGTGTCCTGCGGGCATCAAGAATGAAACTTGTATATGACCGCATGAAACGGAAATAATGGCATTTAGCTGACGACGACGACAAAAAGGAAGAAGGAAGGAAGGAAGGAAGTTAGGCTAATTGGAAGAGGCAGTGGGGAACCATATAGAAGCCATAACGAGAAAAGAGAGGACGGCAGGCGGGAGTTTAGCTTTAATTAATCTCCAGTCAACTCAACTTACCCTACCGCACATTTACGTACTTTTTTCGAATACATTATTAAATCGATTGAGTTAGTTTACCAGTGAAGCATCGGTAGTCTTATTCTGTACATGTTATTTCCCAAAGCTCAGTTATGCCACAGCGAATGTTGTACCTGTTGACTTCGTAAGTAGGTACGTAGAGGTAAGTTACCTGGCCATTCAATTCGATTTGTTCTTACGAGGTTTTGGAAAAGTAATCAACATGGATATTGTCAACGAATATAGTACCAGGAGCGCGAAGCTGTCGTAGGTAAGGTAGGTAGGTAATAAAACTAGGTAGCATTTGACGGTTTGACACAGAAGAAGTGGCTACATCAATAAAAGCCAGTGTTATATAATCGGTGAGTTCTCGAGACTAACGGACTGCAGCAATGGGTGGAATGCCGGAATGGTCGTTCCACATGAAGGAATGGATCATTTTCTTTTTTTTTATTATAGACGGCGGCACATATCCGTATCCACCACAGGACTGACGTATGGAAAGGGGAGGGGAGGAGTAATCAGCAAAGATACTGGGCAGGCGACGGAGGAAGAGGAGGACAGAGAACATATGATGATATGTAGATATGTCTACATGGCCCTGGCGGCCTTGGCATCTACTTCCATGCCCCTGGCCGCAATGAGTTGTAGATAACACCTGAAGTTGTATATGTGTGTGCGAGGTCTAGGAAAATAACATTTTCATCGCAGTCAGAGTCACCTACATACAGTCATTGCCATCTACTCCAACCTCTTTCAATAGCAATTTATACATACTCACCTGCAGCCCTTCCATCTACTCCAGCCTCTTTCCATAACTAGTTATACATACACGAGGTAACATTATAGTATATATACTGTATCTAACATGGTAGGCACTACGCGAGTAAGAGTACCTGCCTGTAATTGTTTACACGAACCTAACCTCCTCAAACACGCCCGCCCTGACTTGCACCAAGCTCGCCAGCTCAAAGAGGAAGGATTGCAAGATGATGACGTTCGTCAGGACATGGGATACTGATGCCTTTGTTGCTTCTTCTTCTTCTTCTTCTTCTTTGTCCGCGGCTTCAGCTGCCTCCTGGGATGCTTGTTGTTCTTGTTGGTCTTCGGCCTTCTTTGGTAGCTGGTCGGGGTTGTGGCCGTCAGCCGTGACGGTGGGGGGATCCTGGCCCTCCGAGTCGGTGGTTTCATCATTTATTTCGGAGGAGGTGGGAGCCTCGCCAGCCTCGAGAGGAGTGTCGGTGCCGACAGCGGATGCAGGAGAAGGCGGATCATCCTTGGGAGGTACAGCCGGCTTCGCCTCCTCATCATCTTCATCCCCTTCCAAAGCATCTAATCCTCCATCTTCTCCCTTTGGAGGCGGGCGATGGACCGTCAACCTCGGCAACACAGGCACATCCTGTCCCTCCCCAGCCAGCCTCTCGCCCAACTCCATTTCCTCATCAGCCTTGCTATCGGACTGCCCGTCAAGATTAGGACCAACGTGTTTGGCATCAGAAACATCCGGAATCCCCACTTTCCTCGCCAAAATGCTCTGATCCACAGCTTGGAACGCTCTAGCCTGGCTCATGACCAACTCCATCTTCCCACTACCACTGATATCACTCGCCACTGCGCCGGGGACACTTGCGCCGCCCAATGCGCTTCCGCTTGCTCCTAGGCCAAAGCCGCCCGTTCCCTTGCGTGGCGAGGTGACGAGCATGCTTGGCGTCCGGTTCCTAGGTGGTAGGGGAGGCGGGGCTTCGTTGCTGGTGAAGTAGCTCGATCGTTCGGAAACGGTACGTGTGGTGTAGGAGCGGGGACGGGGCGAGTTGTTCGCTGTGCGGTTGGGAGATGTAGAGATGGTGGAGGAGAGGTCGGAGAAGATGCGCTGGGCGAAGGACTCCAGGCCGAGGCCGGAGGTTGGTCGTTCAGGCGCGGTATTACCCGGGGTACTCAGACCGGGCGTGAGCTGGGCGGGTGGCTGCAGTGTGGACGGCGTGCGTGACCGCGAAGGGGCGGCTGAGGGGACGACAGAGGGCGCGACGGAGGGTGGCATTGAGGCTCCGTCGGCTGTTTGGAAGGCTTCGCGACGTTGCTGGAGCAGGTCGTTGAAACGGGGGATGGTGTCACGATAGGCAGCGACTTCGTCACAGAGGGTTTGCAGAATGCGCAACAACCGGGGTAGTGAATCGCGGGACCATTGCGGCCGGCGCCGACAATGGTGCATGGAGAGGAGTTGTTGGTATTCGTCGTATTCGGGGGATTCGGGGTCGATGTCTGCCGGTGGTTCGGCCGCAGGTGCGTCCTGGTCTTCGTCGTACGTGTAATTGGACGGATGCCTCAGGAACCAGCCCTCCAGATGCATGTACCCGCAGATGGCCAGGTCAAAGATCACTTCGGTTAACGACAGGTTGGTCTCAACGGGATTGATGAAGAATGTCTCGAGCCGGTCCAAGACGCTGGTGAGCAGGGGGTCGTCGGGGTGCAGCGTGTGCGAGCGGACGTCTCTGGGCGCACCGGGCAAGCTGTCGGGGATGGCGGGCTGCTTGTGGTTGCTGGCTAGAGCCTTCGGGGTGATCAACTTCATGGAACAGGGGTGATTCTCGACGCGAATCATGGTGTCTTTGATGACGCTGTCGTAGATTTCGTTGAAGTTGTCCTCGCCGCCGATGGTCTGGGCCAGGCCCATCAGGTACTCGACTTCCTGCTCGTGGGCGCCCGTGGTTCTAAAAGACGAGTTACCCAGTACGCCTTCGGTGTAGAGCAAGGTGATGACTGCGTAGCGGTGGTGCCTCTTAAGAATCACCGAGACCAGCTGCAGTGTGACGTAGATGGTTTGGAGGCTTTGGGACCTGAGACAGGCGAGGATGAGATCGACCAGGTTGAAGAGCAAGGGGTCTGCGGCTTCGGACTTGGAGGCCATCATGGTCGCAAGATCCATAGACTTGCGCTTTCGAGCGGCACTTACGCCGTCCTTGGAGTCGGACGAGACGGATCCTACAATGTCGGGCAGACCCAGGAGGTAGTGCAGGATCAGGTTGATCATGTCGGGGTGGTCAACGGATTGGAGGATATGACGGAGATAAGTCAAGACAGCCACCGAGGAACCGCCGTCGATATCTGACGACTCGAGGAGGGAAGGGTATCTGGAGAGTCAGTGTGGAACCGTGTTGGCAGATGAAGGAAACTTGACTTACAAGAGTTGCTGCAAGAAGATGACCTGGAAGTGCTCCAGCAACGAAGACTTGACCTCTACCGACCGACAGTGGTTCAAGACATCTTGCCAGAACAGGAGATGGGAGAGAAAGGTTTCCAGATGCGATTGGAACTCAAAGGTACAAGAGCTGATGACTTCGTAGTTGGGCTTGGGATGTTCGTAGTCGGAAAGGGCGAGGATGGCCGGGAGAGCATTGGACGGATGGTCGATGACGAGCTTGCGGCTCAGCTGACTATACAGAGCACCCAAGCCAGTGGCCATCAGGGTCGACAGATCACTCTCGACAATCCACTGCTCCAGCTCGACGGAGCTCGACGCGGCCTCGATGATGTACAGCAGGCCCGTCCTGGCAAAGTCGCCGACCTTGCCCTCGTGGTGGATGTAGTCCATGAGCAGGTAGAAGAGAGGGAAGTCCTGCTTCTGCGTCCTCCCCGTGAAGCGCTCATGCTCGCCCAGGGGCTGCTTCTCCTCTCCATTCTGCGGCTGCGACTTGAACCAGGCGGGCAGGATGTCGGGATCGAGACGCAGCTTGGTGGTGATGTTGAAGGCCAACTCGACGACGCGGGCCTCGGTGTCGGCGCTCAGACGGAGGGCGTTGGCGCCGGTGATGCGCACCATCAGGTGGGTGAGGCTGGCGGAGAAGTGGTCATTCTCGACAAAGGCCTCCTCCTCGCTCTCGATCAGGGTGGCGAAGAAGAGGACGGCCTCCTTGATGACCCATTCGTTGTTGGAGGTGGTGGAGATCTTGGCGATGGGGATGTATATCTGCTTGGTGGCGCAGAAGGTGATGCACGGATGGGGCAGCGGGCGGCGGTTCTCGTCGGTGAGCATGTTGGTGAGCTCCTGGAGACAGATCTCGATGCGCTCGGCGGCCTCGTCATCGTGGGCGATGCTGGGCGAGAGGCGCCATGCCTGGATGAGCTGCGTGTACTCCTTCTCGAAGCGTTGGAGGCGGCGGACGGGATCCTTGGCGAAGTCCTTCCAGTTCCGCGAGTTGCCCGTCGAGGGGAGCGTGTGTGCTATGAGGCGCGACCAGAAGTCCATGGCGACTCTGGAAGCATTTCGAGGGGGGACAGCAAACCGGGGAGTGTCTCTCTGTCTGTGGGTGTGTGTGTGTGTAGGTTGTGTGCTACACTAGGTACCTAGTCTGGCGTGGGCGGTGATCGGGTCGCCGGGTGGTGAGTGGGAACGGGGGGGGGGGGGGGGGGGGGGGGAACTGGGGTCGGGTTCGGTGGTAGGTCTCGGTCGGTGTCGGTGTCGGTGTCGGTGTACGGCTCACAGCGGATACAACAGACACAAGGAAGAATCGCGTCGTGTCGGTCGGTCGGTCGGGTCCAGGTTGTCCTCCAGATCGACGGACGATTGCTCGGCGGCGTCCAAGTGGCAGTTGGTTGGGTTGCTCAGTCGGTGCTCACCTACCAGTTGGCCATCAGGGTGGTGGTCGGTGCACGGGCGTATGGAAGGTATGTAAAGGGGTCTCAGGTAGGTACCAACCCAATGTACCTTTCACCGCACTGCACCGGCAACTGAACGGACCCTGAGATGGATGGATCTCAGTTCAGTTAACCCCACCATGAGAGGAGGAAGAAGTGGGGTAACAGCTTCTTCTCAGACAAGAGTGAAACTGCCGTGTCTGACAGGTGTATCCCTGTTAGCAAATTGCTATTAATAACGTGGAGAGCGTTAACAGCTGAGTCCCCAAACATACCTACCTACGCATCTACGTACTGTACTACTTGTACCTACCTCTACTTGTTGTTGCTGTCAACACATCTTCGCTTTGCTTCATCTCACTTCACTTGCTCCGAACATCGTCGGGCATCATCACTCAATCGATCCTGCGAAACTCTCTGACATGGAATGATGGGAGCAATCATGCAACTGTGGTTTCCAGAAGCATGTGAACACACAGACGGGGCCAGCAGTCGAGGGCATTCCGATGTCGCCGACTGCCCTTCCTGTTCCTGACAAGCCAATGGTGGTGAACTGTTAAGAGCCAATGGCTGCAATGCGACGCTGTACAAGGCAGCCACAGCCAACCAATTCGGACGAGTCATCCAACACTAACAAGTCTGAAATTCTCTGAATTTTCACAAGCTCAACTCTTTGTTGTCTCTTTATGACTGGACTGCCCCGATCGACCTCCAACCCCCCTACGTTCCCCTACATTGTCCCTACTGCGTCCATTACTGCAGTCATCGACTCAGAACGGGCCGGATGGGAGCCCCGAAGGCCGAGACCAACAATCATGGAGCTTCCATTCATATTGCCTGTTGAACTGTTCCTTGCCATGGACCCCGAGGAGGAAGCTTCAACCAGCCACTTCCCATATGTCGACGACGTGGCCGGGCCACAGCAGACAGCCAGACGGACACACTTACTACCAAACAGACGTTGGCATTGACAATGATACTGACACTGACGATGCTCTATGCACCTCAGAAAACGGCCCTTTGGGTGCAGAATATGCACATGGACATCTCCCGAGAGCTTCCCTTCGTTTCTCCAGACCCTTGGCAAAAGAAGACGACGGACCAAGATGGCTCGCGTACCCAATGCTCCCACACGTTGTGTCCGTATTGGCCTGTCCCCCTCCCCATCCAATGCAGATTCCATTCTATCGTGGGCGGCTATCAACCCTCACCAGCCTTCATCAACCCTCAACCAACCCTCACTGACACCCAAGAAGCCTGACCCTCGTCCACCAGTCATCTACCGTCTACACCAATCTGGGGCACACGAAACCGCCACCACTGCCGGCCATTGGAGGCTTAGTGGTTCCACGGCAGCGAATAGTAAGCTGCAGCGGCCCCCCATCGAAAAACGGCAAGGCACTCCCGTCCCTACTACTGTGGGACTGCTCGCCTTAGATTAACCTATGTCTCGAGTGAAGGACAGGCACCCAGCAAATCATGGCTCCCATCGAGGACAGCTTCACGACGACTACCTCTACGTAGACTAGTGCTGTATCAGTTTTTGCCCTTTTCTAGCGTGGTGGGCTGAGATAGTCATCCACATTTGACGGCCCGCCTCGGTTGACCATGTGTTGTCCTTGTCTCCATCATCCACTTTTCCGCCTCTTGGTTCTGCTTCTTCCCTTTCCCAAATCACCGCTCGTTTCTTGCCATTCATCACTTGTCTACCTACATACTGCGATTCTACAGTCCATTGTATGTGGGTGGGTGCCTTAGCTACAACCGCACTCTACCACTCCTCTCTGAACCATGGGTTTCCTCTTCTTTGGTCGGTCAAAGAAACCAAGGAAAGACGATAGAGACACACCGACATCCCCACACCATCCTCCTCACCTTTCCAATCGAGGTCATCGTGACCGGCAGGTTTCCGGCTCGTCCTCAAAACATCACTATGCCGCTCTCCCACCACCACCAGCCTACTCGCCGCATGACTGGCACAAGGGTCAGCCGTTCGAACCCGCCGGCCTCCTCCCATCACCGACAGGATGGACTCCGTCTTCACCACAACCCATCATTGTCAACCAACATCACTACTATCTCGGCACTCCGGGTCCAAACTCCCCACCGCCACAACTCATCCAGTCAATACCACCGATTCCGCCGCCAAAGAACAGCACCAGCTCTCTCAACAAGATGCCCGCGGGGTCGGTGATGGAGGTGGCATCGGATATCTCCCAAGTACCAAGCCTCGCCCACGGCTTTGACGGAATGCTTTCCCATTGGCCTGACAACAAGACTCAGCTACTCAACCAAGGCGCCGCCCTCTACGACCAAATCTCCGGTCGACTAAATGATGTCTTGACGAGGATAGATCTGAACCAAATCAGTGGAGAGGAGAAGGAACACTTCACATGGAGGCCGGCTGTTCAGGAAACCTCGTATCCGCCCTCATCGAGCATGGTCGGATCGAGATCCGCGGTGAAGTCGGGAATCCGGAGGAGCAGCTCGCATTCGAGGGAGCACAGGGAGCACAGGGACAGAGAACATCGGGAGCACTCGTCGTCAACGAACTCGGGTGGTTACTTTGCAAAAGTCGATCTCTACGCCAACTCGAGATTGCCTACCGACCTGCCCCCTTTGAGACTGTAGGTACACCGTCATTTCGCATCTGGTCAACTCACTCACCATCATAGGTACATTCCCACCTGGCCCCTCCTCTGTCTCGCCGCTCAGTATTCCGAGCGAGTCTATGAAAGGCCCAAGGGCGCCGAACGAGACGCCCATGTCAACGCTGACTGGCGAACCGGCGCCAAAGCCATGGTCATCAAATCCGTGCCCATGGATTATGTCAACACCATCGTGTTTGCCATTCGCGGCACCGCAACTTTCATGGACTGGGCCGTCAACCTCAACTCGAATCCCACCTCTCCCGAAGGGTTTCTGGACGATCCCGGCAACCTTTGCCACGCTGGCTTCCTTGACGTCGCTCGGAATATGGTTCAACCCGTCGCTCGTCGGCTGCGCCAGCTTCTCGACGAGGATCCCAGCCGATCGTCGTATTCGTTACTCATCACCGGCCATAGCGCTGGTGGCGCCGTCGCTGCTCTGCTCTACAGCCACATTCTCTCGACGACAAAGGAGGCGCAAAGCGAGTTGACGGCGGTAGCTGGATGCTTTAAGCGAGTTCACTGTGTCACATTCGGCACTCCACCAATCAGCATCATCCCGTTGAAGAAACCGGAGGACTTTGAGAGGAGGCCGGAACTGAAGAAAAGCTTGTTCCTATCTTTCATAAACGAGGGCGATCCGGTTGCTCGGGCGGACAAGGCGTACGTGAAGAGTTTGCTCGAGCTGTACACCTCTCCCGCGCCTTCGATCAACCCACTCTCGCCAGCCCCAAGTCGCAAAGGACCGAGCAGTAGTTCTGACCTCAACATGCGCATGAAGCCCGCCGGACAAAAATCTTCTCGATCATCGCTACAGTCATCGAAATCCGGCAAGTCAACAGACGCCAGGAGTACCGAGCGCCGAAGTAGCAGCGGTAGCAGCAGTCACCACACGTCTTCTTCCTCCGGTTCCTCCCACCGCAGCAGCTCGCGCTCCCGCAGTTCCACATCCTCCGCCAGCTCCGCCCTGACAACAACATCCACGACCGCTTCGTCGGTCTCTAGCAGCCACACTTCCTCTTCCTCGCCGGGACCAACTTGGAAACTCCCCGCCTCCACGCTCTCCTGCGCCGGTCGGCTTGTGGTGCTAAGGAGTGGTGACCCAAAGTCCAGGCTAAAAGGCAAGGGGAAAACGGTTGAGGAGCGACTGAATGAAGGAGTGGTGGCGCATGTGGTGGCGAGCGAAGAGATGTTGAGGGGAGTGGTTTGGGGTGATCCGTTGATGCATGTTATGAAGTTGTACAAGGGGCGTATTGAGACGCTTGCTGTTGGGGCCGTGACTGCCAAGGGGTATTGAGATTTGGAAGGGAAGGGGGACAATGGATGAATGGAAAGGTGGAGGAAAGTGCGAAAGAGGTGATGATTGACGATTTGATGATGATGTTACGACTAAACCAACGAAAAAGAAAAGACATTTGACGGCGAATATACAGCAGCTACAACACATGCGGCGACGGCGAAGATACTTTAGATGGACAGACGGATGGACGGATGATACCAGTCGGGGTGCTTGACTACCAACCTACTCAACTCTCTTGTCGCTTACTCTTGACAACATTTTCCTTTTTTTATATCAAAATGCATGGTACATAGCATACATTGGGCGGATACCTTATACCTTGAGAACTTTTACATAGTTAACCAGCTGCGAGCAGCGGAAAGATGGCGGAGCGGATAATACAACTTGGGTTTTGTGTGTGTGTATACAACTTGGTTTCTCCTGGTGTTTGATTACCTGTTACGATTCGTTTCTTCTCGCATGTTTCGTAAAACCTTCGAGGACAAACCAGAACCGCAAATTCCCCTCTTCTCTCCTTCCATATGACTCATCATGACTCACTAACACCCCCCCTTTTCGCTTCTCGCATTACCTCTTCCAGTCATTCATTCGTTCTTGCTCTTATCGCTTCCCAGCTCTCGGCAAAACATTCCTCCACAACAACACCACCAGAGAATCGAAAAAAAAAAAAACGGCATGAGGGAATAACTTCTTCCCGCTCCCTCCCCGTCGTCTCCGTCCAGGAAACTCCCCTCCCACCTCCTCTTCCCACTGCCCCCCACTCACGCAATCATTTCAAAGTACTCCCAAGTTGACTTCCCTTTCCCCTTCCCAGAACCGCGTTCAACATCCCTCCTTTCCCCCCTCTCGCTCCTTTCCCAACTCCTTTTCCCTCAACCCCTTAGTAAAATAGAGGTATCCTTCCTTTCCTCCTTTCCTCCTTTCTCCCTCTCCTCCTTCTTCCTTATGTTCCTTTCCACCTAGAGATACCTCATCTACCTCCGCCACCCAACCTCCTCAAAATCATCTGGTACCCCCATCAAATGTCTCATCCGCTCTTTTTCTCTTGACGTCGGTTGTCCCCGCAACAGACACTGTCCGAGGAGAAAAGACATGACGAAGCAGAAGGTGAGGAGGCCGATCATGATCCAGCCGAGGGGGTTTACGCCGTCGAGGGTGGTGGCGGGGATGTAGTAGGGGTCGTCGTTGTTGGTGGAGGAGGTGGAGGCGGGTGAGGAGCGGGGAGAGAGGACCTCTGAGAGGGGAGGTAGAGGTAGGGAGGGCATTTTGAGAAGAAATGTCTGAGTTGTGGGTTGTGGGTTGTAAGAGGTGAGGTTTGGTTGACTTGGGTGATGGTCGGTCCAATCGTGCGTACGAGATGAGTGAAGTCGTGCGGTTTTAATGCTCGACAGCTCTCTAAACGCGGCTCTAATGGGAGGTTCAAACGTAAAACCTGTGCCGTACTGTACTGGACTCGATGTCGTTCAGAATCTAAGTAACAAAAGTAGGTACCTGGCTGACGGCACCGTTGATGATGCGGATATGAGTAATCTGCCCGTTGTTAGTCCCTAGTATGATGATGTCTGTTTGTAGTTTGACTCACGGTCGCTCTTGTCCAGTTTGGTTGTTCTTGAAAGTCGAGACCGAAATGCACTTGAAAGTCCGAAAAGGGAATTGGAGTGTTTGATTTGAATCCGCAGAGTATTTCTCACAGGTGGTAGGAACCTGAAGACTGCGTGAAGAACAGTCTAGAACAAAGAGGCAAAGAGCGAAAGTCTAGGCAGTCAAGATCAGAGAGTTTCGGAGGTGATGACCTTCAATGTCATAGATTGAATCCTCAATGTGATGAGAACTGGAATGAATGTTCCCTGTTAGTCGATGCCTTCTTCCCGTTTGTAACAAAGAAAGTGGCGGCGTTATGGCTACCTATTTGTGAGATTTTGGGACTAGTGTACCTGATATCTTTCTTTGTCAATCGCACAGGGACCTTGGACAAATATGTGACGGGAACGCGTTCTTCGTCATTTGCGGCTGAGCGCTATTTGTACCTCGAGGTAACTCGGCGTGGCCAAACACTCTTCGTTGTGTTGGTTGGAGGTTTATACCAAAGACGTGGTGGTATTTCGCTTCATCTTGACGATAACGTGTCGTTGACGAAATTGAAGGACGCTGTCGGTGTGAAGGAAGGAATCCCACGCCAAGCCAAACCTGGTGATGGTGACATTGGTGGCGCGAGCAGCCTCATGGTACTTGGGTAATTTCCGATGGCATACATCCATCACAGTGCAGAAGTGGAAGAGGCGGCAAACATGGCGTCAAATATCCTTCCTTTTCGTTTGAAACGGATGAGTGGAGCAGAAATTGGTGAAGTTCTGAGGAAAGAACGCTACAGAGAGAGAGCCTTGAAAACTTCTAGAAGGCCAAGCCGGAACATGCGGGAGTTTTGTGACTTTTATCTTCATCGATGTTACCTGTTGTCGTGTTTGAGTTGTCGGGCTAGAATCGGATTGGTATCCGTTTTGGTGCGGGCCGGGGCGTGATCCTCCGAGCAGCTCCATCTGAAACCCAACCGAACCCTAGGAGCAATCATCCTAGAGTCGCATGGCAAACGGGACCCATCTCGGTCCAGATATCGTCACCCCCGTCGCCCTGTCATGGGAGTTGCCGAGCGCGGTACACTACAACCCGAAAACGTGCTACTTCGGCTTCAGCCCTAAGTTCGCGACTTCGGGGTTTTTATTTTCCCATGCCCATTCCTTGCCCCTCAAATTGCACCACCGGTGGCCAATGCGCGTTGGCATCTTCTCTTTTCGAAGCTGGCTGTTTGCATTACGTCGCAGCTTAGCAGCTGCCTCTTCGATTTCAGCTACCTGGTAACAACTTGTTTCCCGTCGCGCAAAAAAGATTGGCGCGGAGGGGAAGTGCGAATAACCTCATCCCCACAATGAAGCCAAGATTTTTGACTAACAAAAAGACCGCTATGATGACCAGCGGCAGACCAAGACTCTTATAGTGGCCTTCTGAAAGCCAAGTCACGGTATGAGCTGGCGAAGTAACACTGGGACGGCTCTCAAGATACTGTAGAAGTACGGAACCTGAACAGCGTGGTCAAACTCGAACTCCCCCGCAATAGAAAGAGATGCTGGATGCTGGAGTGGAAAATACCCAACGATGCATGCCATGAAGAGACAACACTATGGATGATGTTCTACGACATCTCATCTCGTGATTTGACCAAACACTACTATCAGACATAAAAAATGCAGGTACCGGCTGCCCTCCAGCCCCTCACAGGCGCGTACCAGTTTCTCCTAGTTCTCGAAGTTGTCATTATCGGCATCCTGGAAGTCATTTGTTAGTTCGCTTCAAACAATCAACGATTTGGAACCATGCAAGCATAGCTTCCAGTTGTGATGCTATTGACCATCAGTCTCAGCTGCCATCGACCGGGGAACAGGAAGGGAGAGGGCAGGAAGAGCGATCTTTGCAGAAGTGGCTGGACTCTGAGCCTTGAGTAAGCCACTCAGGTCCAGTCTGTATGAGAATGGCCACAACTGCCTCGGCCACATGCCCGCTGGCATCCTTCCTCAACTCCTCCTTTGCGGTCTCGTCAGACTTGAGAGGAATTGTGTCCACCTTAGACTCGCCAGCATACCTAGTACTTGACGACCCAGCCGTGCGACGTTCGGGCGAACAGCTTGGGTGAAGGTTGTTTCATTACTGTCTCCGCCTGTGTTTCTTCCTGGTCAACGGACTGGATTGTTCATTCCTCGCCGTCGCTTCAGGAGGAGCTCCCTTTTTCAATCAATTTTTGCAGCTTCCTTTTCAGCTGGCGCTTCTTCTTTCAGGACGTGGAAGGTACCCTTGATGATGTTACCCAGGTAAGCGGATAAGATCTTCTCGGTCTGTGTGTAGAGATCATGTTTTGGATCCTTCGGCAATGGTCAGGGAAGTTCGTCAACAAGTACAAGTAAAGGTCTTCTGGCAGCGGACCTACAGAAAGATAAGTAATTTAACCTTGAAGTCCTGGGAAATTGTGGTATATAGACGTATATATGAGGAATGACAGACTCGCAAGTGACTAGCCCCCATTCCTCCACAGCCAGTATGGCTTGTGTGCTGGACTTTGTGCTGCGACTGGAAATGGTACTTCGGCTTGCGCTTAGGATAAGGGGTTTGGATTG
Organism: Neurospora crassa OR74A; assembly: GCF_000182925.2. Classification (NCBI taxonomy): domain Eukaryota; kingdom Fungi; phylum Ascomycota; class Sordariomycetes; order Sordariales; family Sordariaceae; genus Neurospora; species Neurospora crassa. The sequence goes on from NC_026505.1 coordinate 77,368, forward strand.
AGGCCGCATGTGGTATTCGTTCTTATCAATTTCAAAGCCACTTTGACACCGGTGAATGCCTCTTTTCTGTCAGAGAATTATTACGTGGAACTCGCGCTTCTTCAGATCTACCTTCAGACCTGCGTCGTTCAGGAGTCCAAAACTATTTTGTTGTAGGTCTTGTGGTCCTCCACTTCCCATCTCGGTCATCATAAATGCAGGTACTTCCGCAAAGAACAGGAGGCAGGAGCCGAGATGCAAAGGGAACTTGAGCAGGATCTCCAGCTTCTCCCCAATCGCTTGCGCTTCTTGTTTTCTGGTATTCGTCCTTGTTCAGAATATGTGACGTTATTCACAAGTATTTTGGGAAGTGGTATGGCCAGGCTGCATCAACATGTTCGCCTCCCGGTGACCGGCATGTATGGTTGATTTCGTCGATGCGCGTTCCGCTCTGTAATATACATCTTTCTCTAGCAGTTGTTGTTGGTAAGTTGGTAATTGAAGGGATAGATGAGAGGAAAAGAAGGGTATGAGGTGACGTATGGGTAATACCTCCCGAGCCAAACGACCTATTGTCAAATGCTCGAGACGTCGAAGATGCTTGGGCGCTTTGCTCTACGGAATTCTTTCTGCCAGACGGGAGGGATCTCGGCAATGGCTTCAGCCAGCTTGTAGAGTTTTGGTTCCACTTCTCGTCCTCCTTTATCCAGCCAGCATTTCGTGGTCTTCGAGTGTTGGGTTGGCATCGCGGCCAATGGTTTTGAGTACCAAAAATGGCCTGGTTTAAGGGCTTGGGAGAAAGAGGATCGTGAAAAGAAGATTGTGATATGGGGATGCGACAAAGTTTGCGAGCGGGCGCGACTTCATACAAGACTCTTTGGGTTGAAAGTTGTGTCTACGGCGATGTCGGTGGTCGAGAGCGGGATGGTAAAATTACGAGCTGCGTTGTAAAAGGTCAATACTGTACCGTCGTTAACAGAGAATGTGCAATTGATGTGGCACTTGGGAGATATAAACTGCGTACTAATCATAAAATTACCGAAATTCATGAACCTTTCACAGGGCAAGATGCGGGGAAGCCGGAATCTGCAAGACTCCTTCCTAAGGTTTTGGGCACCGCAGGAACGACTGCATTGTAAGGAGAACGCGACATCGGAAACGTTTGGATCAACAACCTCCGGTCCCCCGTCCAATCTGTTCGATATCTCTCGAGTGAGATATCCTTTGCCGCCTGGAACATTCATTGAGGTCTAACTTCTCTATTTTAACACGCTATTCCAACTAGCTCAAATCACTGACCATGTCGGATGTAGGAAGGCTTTGGTCGTAGCATCGAACTTCCTGCCCAAGGCAACGCCGCGAAGAATGAATATCTTCTCGATCGAGGTCGTCGCTATTGTCCTCGACCTCGGTGATCAGACATTCACCTCTACGGCTAAGTACCCCGAACTTCGGATATCGATGTCTCCAGATTCGGCGTAGAGGTCTGACTACGCAGTAATGTCATGAAACTCGAACACCAGATAAATCTCGCCCGAGCGCTGGACGGTGATGTCGCCTCTGGACTCGTTGAATGCGGGTGGCTTTCGATGTGGATTCTGCACCAGAAAGTTTTCCTGTCTGCCACTGGTAATGCGCGATCAGGACTACGACGCTTGTTGTCTCGAGGTAGTTATGAGCTTCTTGACAATACGCTCTGCCAAAGCCCTGGCCTTCTTCTCTAGGCGCTTGCTCTTCTTCGCAAGCCTTCTCAGCTCGCGATTCGCATGCTCGCGAACATAGGCCGATTCCCTAGCCAGGCTCTTGAGCTTTCATGAAAGATGAGCGATACGAAAGTTGACTACTCTCGGCGAAGAACTCAATGGATCGGTTGGCCGACTGTCTTTTGGAAAGGTCACCAGATTGAGGAAGGTAGCTGGCCGGTTGTTGATGACTTGTGGATGAGGACGTATTCAAGTTAGTTAGTGAAAATGAAGAGAAAATGGTTCTTCTTCTCATCTAGGTCATGTACTGATTGCTGGTAAGGATATCCACTTATTCACCTCTATATATCGGAAGGTGTCTTAAGTGCCCTGTATGTCGCTGACATGATCAGCTCTTTGTTCTAAACCCTAGCCTTTACCTTCAAGATAAGTAACATTCTAGTAAGTTATAACGTTTTTAGATCCCTTCTCTCCTTCCAGAAGCGGGCGAAGTCTAAGTACTTATAGCCTCCTTCTGTGAATACAGAGCTAATTGCTTGCTGTGATTGCGTTTTCCTCATCTATGAATAACAAGATTATGACAAGATTCAGTCACACCAGGGCAAGAAGGAGGCTGCCGTCAAACTGGCGTTTGTCATTTTCTGTGACGCTGATATCACCCCGTGATAGGATTTGTATGGATAAATCTGACACGTGGCGCAAGCCCTGAACGACGGTCTGATTGACTAGTTTCAGCTTGATGTTGAAGCGGTAATGGTAAAGGAACAGATGACTGGACGTGGATGGAATGCAAGTTGGATTACGAATTCCTTGCGGTACCTAGTTTAAACCAGTTTCGAATTCAACTTGGTGAAGACTGCCTTCCACGGCAAAGAGAAGAGAAACCGTTGAATCTCTATCACTAACTGCCACACGAAACAGGCGCCGGTCAAACAGCTTGTCCCTTATCACTTTTATTTGCCACACAAACCCATCGAGGCGATGGCAACATCGGCCCTTTGGGCATATCATTCAACCAAGTCTCCCGACCAGTTCGGATTGCCCAAACTTTGCCCGTGGCAATACGAAGCCCTGACTTTTGACGGGCTATGCACCCATGCGGCCTTTCTGGAGGTGTTAACTTTGGTCATGCATGGAACAACTGCGACCGACCCTGACAGACACAACCACCATTTCGGAGGCAGCAATCCATTCGTTGGAGGTACCAGCGGAGGAAGGGTACGAAGCGTAAGGTACAAAATACAGGCATCAGCATCTGTCCACACCTCCATGTATTGCAGGCGCCGAGGAGGGCGACAGTTGGTATTTTTGCGCGAGGGGCTGATGACTTCCGTCACTGCAGTAGCAACCGTGAAGGAAGGGACCCAAACCAAGCAGAAATTGGGAAGGGACTTTAGGTTACTACCAATTTATTAGGTAGGTGCCTAGTCCTGCCTTCGCGTAGGAGAGGCAAGATCAACGACGTGTACTGTCTCTGTTCAGCTTTTGCATTTATCTGAAATTTTTCCCTCGATATTTTCGCGTGATTCAGGCGTGTACAAGATGTCCTCAATATTCACCTGTTATTTTATCTTCTAACAGCGTGACCCGTCAAACTAGTACCTACCTTGTTTACTAGCCGAATAAGTATGAAAAAGCGCTTTTCTTCTAACCTAGGTTGTCAGTTCTTTCCCTACAGAATCTTTCTTCTGTTTCAATTTGTCCTTGTATCAACTCGACAACCAATCAGTCTGGATATGCTACACATCTCGGCACCTTCATTCTTGCAGCCATCGCACAACCAAGCCATCATTTCGGCGTTCAAGGGCTTGTTGAACTCGGCTCTGACAAAAGCCCGCTTCATCTGCGTGTACGAAGGCTAAACGAAATTAGTTAGTGTTAAATCCGGGATCAGTTGAAGATTAGTCCTGGATTAGTAAGAGGCTTACAGTGTGATCCTTCTTATGCGTGCAGTGGCTGGAGCAGCGGTTTGTTGTGATGAAGTTGGGAGTCTTGCTGGTTGCCCAGTGGATGTATTAAGACTAAAGCTTGTTTGGAGGAGCCAGAAATAACTGCTCGATGTTGGCTAAGACGCCCCCATATTCCTGTGACACCGTTGCAATCAGATCCTACGTAGATACAAGGTGGTTTGGAGCCTGATTTCTCTAATACCGGCACATAAACACTCCACCCCGCTCGCAAACACTATTCCTATTAATGACTTCTTGCTGCTTTCTCTTTGGCATTGTTGTTGACTGTTTGGATCAAACCGCATGGAGACCAGGATGCCTGCGTCCAGAATGGTATATTGGACTTGAGAGGAGACGACCAAGGAGGACGATTAGCTCCCAGAAAGAAAGACCAAGGAGTGCGATGAGAGAAGAGAAGGCTGGGAGCCAAAGAGCGTTCTGGCCTTCTTAGCTGGCACCGTTTGTGGGTAATTTGGAAAGGTCCTGGATGACCAACCCAACTCTACTTAGTGGCTTATTGGTTTGGCTCTTTAGCAAATCTCCCACCCATTTGCCTGTACGCGTTGTCCACATACGGGCATGCTGTGTATTCGAAGCTTACCAGACCCAGCCGAGTATCTTTGTAAGTACTCCTCCAGCCTCTCCCTCTCTCTTTTCTTCTTCTTCTTCTTCTTCTTCTTTTTTCCTTTTTTTTTTCCTTTTACATTTCCTCAACTGTCTGTTTCAGCTTCTCAAGCTCTTTGTCCACTTTCATGACCCTCTCTTCAGCCCTTGCCGTCCGGTCTGCTCTCATCGCCCTAACGTCCTCCCACATCTTAATTTTTGAAAATACAACAAGAAAAAGAACAACTGGCCTAGCAAAGAGGTCCCCCCCCCCTAAAATACTCTCTACAAGCAGGCTCTCGAAAGCTCTGATAATTCCAAATATGAACCAAACATGGGCGCAATCGCCGCAGCATCCCGGGGAGAGTAGCCTTGGGCTTCAACCGTAAATCAAGGAACGAGACTCAAATCCCAAGAGTCAACCCCGCCAACATGATGAATGGAATGGGAGAATAGGCGAGTAGGAGGAGTGCAGCTACACGCATGCATCGTAGCTGCTCTGTAAAATGCATACTGCCATGACCGGGCGTATTCTGACTGAGGCACGTGGAAGGTGCTTTCTGTTCCGGGTGCGATCTTCCAGCTTCGCAGCGAGTATTTTCAGTTCTTAGACCTGGGCTGATACTCTATCCCCTTTCCCTCAGCCATGCCGCAATGAAATATTCTTCTTCAACAATCAATTATTCCAGATTTTGTTGTCAATCTGTAGCGTAGGGATGTATGTTAGATGATAGTGTTAGGTGCATGGATTGCTTCTTCATCACCAAACACACTGGCAAAGAACATCACATGGCAACACTCTGAACAAAAAGGGGTGCTGAGTGTGAGAGCAAAGAGAGAGGTTCAGATAAGCTATCTATTGTACAAGACAAACACCAAACATGACGTGTTTTAACTCTCCTCATCTCATGCTTTCCATGGCAACAAAAACGTGCCGGCACACATGACTTCCATTATTCACGAAATGACCCAGGCAAGCACCACCCAAATTTTACGCTTTTTACTGCCCTGCGACCCAAACCAGCCAGAAAACCGGCTCTTTCCTCCTCAGCAAATAAGCCCAAACAAGCATGTGCACCCGACCAAGGGAATACTTCCTCCTTCTTACAACCCGCCCACCAACAGTTTCTCCCACGCTATACATTTACCACATCGGCCCATTCCAAACAAGACCAGCCGGCGGCCTCGGCGGAAACGGCTCGCTCGTCTCCCACGCACCTCTCAACTCTCTAAAGAAATGGTTACAACACGGCCTTCCTCCCAACACCTCCTCCACCTCCAGATCCCCCTCCAACGCCCCTGGCACCTTCACACACCTCGGAAACGCAAACTTCTTCTCGAACTTCCAGTGTCCCACCCCGTTCTCCCAGGCTTCCTCCCTCTGAACAGCAAACAGCCTCTCCACCAGGGCGCCATGCTGCCCGCAGTGTGACTGGCAGGGCGAGCCGAACTCAGCTCTGCCGCCAAGGTAGAGGGCGATTGCTGTGAGGGTGCCGAGGGAGGGAGTACGGGCTCGCAAGCGCTCTTGCCAGGAGACCGGCAAGGTGCGGATGCGGGGGAAGGAGAGGAGAGCGAGGAGGGTGCGGTGGGCGGGGGTGGAAGGGGAGGGGAGGGGAAGAGGGTAGAGAGTCCAGCGCGTGATGTAGGGCCAGATCTCCAGTTCGAGAGAGGTGGGGTCGGGCAGCTCCTGGCGGGGATGGTGGTCGTGGATGGTGCGGAGCACAAGCAGGCTAGGGAAGGGGACTGGGGCTTGGGCGGCGGGAAGGACAGTGGGGATTTGTATCGTCTGCGCAGGTAAGTCGTCGTCGTCGTCGTCGCTGTCTTCGCTGGTCGCGGCCATGCTGATGCCCGAATCGCGCCACTGGTCAGACTCGCTGCCGTTGTTGGGCTCCGCCACGCCGTTACTCAAGTTGTCGTCAGTGTTTTCGGGCACCGGCGTGGCGGCGCCGCTGCTCGTCTCCGAAGGCGGGTCGAACTGGAATGGTGCCGCCCAACCAAGTGGTGTCTGCCTTTGAGCAGCAACGAAGGCGAACCCACGGGGATCATCTTGTGGGCCCAGGTTGGAAAAGGTGCCATTGCGGTTATCGAGGAGACGGGCACTAAGATGAGCAACCTGAAGAAGAACAAACAAGTTATCAGTATATGGGTTTGGAACACAGGTACCTATAATGACATGTTTCAGTCTGATCGAGGCAGTGATTTGTCAGTTGTTCCTTTCTCAGGATAGGTACTGAACTTGGAGTATCTGGAAAGTCTGAAGATCACCTGGTCCCGTAGGTGTAGTAGGTGGTACTCACGGTGAAATGACCAGCCAGTTCTACAGCAAACTGATGGACTGCGTGGCAGCCGACGACAGGACAGTGCCACGGGAATCTCTCTCCCGAGTGAGGAGCGTAACGCTCGGGGAACAGAGCGGCCAGGTGATGGTACGTAAACAGCTGCCCGTCTATTGTGATCAAAGGGTGAGATGTCAGCAAGCAAGTCCAATGTAAGAAAATAGTAAAATACTGTTTGAGATATCGTAAACCTACTGAAGATTCCCGTCCAGTGATGGTAGGAAGCGCGCCCATCAAGAGGAGTGGGCCTACCGCCCGCGGCGTTCGCTTGCTCTTGCAGCCAGGGCTCCATGGTGAAGGTTACCTAAGTTGGTAGGAGGAATGTAACCGTGTATGGAAAAGTGTGATAGAGGTAGAGGTACGCGTGAGGTCTGCCGACGTTGACGAGTTGTATGAAGAGCGTGTTGCCGCCTTGATGAATATCGGTAGGAGTTTGAAGCTTCAAGAAGAGCGATGTGTTTTCCTTGAAGAAAAATATTGCGAAGCGTGACGAGGATGAAGTGGAACTCGAAGTAGAGAATTAGAGTGCGGGGGAGGGAGAATAATAGCGACAGGATTATTGTGGGCAAACACTCGAATTTGAGACCAGTTGCCAGCCAGGTGACCCGGCAATCTGAGGTCTGTATTGCTCAGGTGGACGGCGTCATTCATCATCCGAACCTCTGGGTTTCTGATTCTGGAAGGGGAGCAGAATTGGAAAGATAAATGGCAGGTACTCGTATTGTGACGCGTTGGGCTGTATCTCATCTTGTATCTACCTAGAGGTAATCACTTGAAGAGACTGGGAAACGGGATTCCTATTTGATGTCTTGTAGATATCTCTGGGTAAGCACTCAAGTTTGGATCGACGCAGTTGGAAAATGGCTGTTATCTAAGGTACCTCTGGAGGCATTCAATGTGCTCGTAAACAGAGTGTTTGGTGCTAGGTTCTCTCTCGTTCCCAGGGCTTCACGATAGTGTGTGGCGCGAGTGTGAAGCTGAATGTACCTCCATGTAGAGGTAAACTTCCAGTCTCACAAGAACACCTCAACATGTACTGTTTTGTCTGAAGAAATGGAAAAGGAACCTAGCTACCTGGACAAGAAAAAGATCACCGGAGCGAAGAGATACGACTGATAGGTTGAAGAAAGATAAATGATACTAGTAGCGAGACAGAGGTATGTGTTAATTTCGAAGCTCTTTCTATCTAGAAATAAGGAAGTCTTTCTACCAGAGAACGGCCAAAGATAGACGCACTTACCTTTCCTTACACGGACTCAAAAACGAAGCCATCGGTGGTGCATGCAGCTGTGGAAGCTTCCAAACCATCGCCCTCCCCACAACCTCATATTGCCCGTCCCCAAGCCATCACCACCATCACGCCGGGACTCGATAATTGGAAAGAATAGGTAACAAGATGAGAAACACAAACCAGTGAATGAAAACCAAGTTGTAGACAGAGAAATTGATTTTAGCTCCGCGTTAGGAACCATATTCCAGGAAGGTACGAGCTCTTCGTAGAGAATTATTTACAAGTGTCCTAGGAGCGTGGATGGAAATCTTGAGTGCGTTTAGAGGTGAAGAGTGGGTCTGGTCAGAGGTGAAAAGGTGGGTCATGGTTGCTACACCCATGGGGCTGCCTTCTGCGTTTGTTCCTGCGGTTATTATGCCAGGCGCGCTAGCTGAATCGAGATGAATGCAGTCGACGACGGTCACGCGACGTATGCCAAGGGCGAATCTTTCAATAACCACAGGACCGAACCTGAGGACAAACACTATGTGGAGGACGTTGTTCTCAGACATCGAAGACGGAACGAAAGAGGGCAAGGAGAAGTATTGACGTTGCCCAAACCACTCATCAAATACAATAGGGACCTCAGTGAGTCCGAAATTCAACGGGAACGACTGAAAGATACCTCTAGGTATCCTACCAACCAACACCGGTTCTTTGCCAACCTGGATGACATGAATTTCCCGGCCCCATGACTATCCCAGCCGTGTACAATCTGTCGTTATCTTTCGGAACCCATAGAATTCTTCTTTCAAACGCTTGATCTTTCTCGCCCCGCGTCCGCTCAATGCGACCAAACGGTCACGGCAGGGCCACAACAATGTTACAATGCCACGACAAAATAACTTCACTGTGCTATGGTGGCTAATATGGCTAACCCTCCGGGCATATAACGAGGGACTTCGGAATTTAACGCACAGCTTAAGGGATCTCGCCTAAGTTTGTATGTGAAAATTGCATTAGTCCCTTCTACAGCTAGACATTGGTCCTGTGAAGAGCTTTGGAGATCCGAAAGCTGACTCTACTATCTCGACCCTGGGAAGGTGCTGTCTGAACCTTCGAGGTGATCAAAGTGTTGCTCGTGAAGGGGAGCAGGTATCTTTGTACTTGGAACACGTCTTGCTCTTCCCCAATCATTGGATAACTTATCTGTACTTCATCAACGGTCCTGGGGTTTATTTTTATCGGTAACTAATCGAACGTATATCTACACCTGATGGGTCTTCCGAAATGAAATGATTTGTTGGGATCACAACGGGACCTAGATTTGCTCAACAAATTAACTCTAAATGCAGGCTAGTTCAACAGATGGAAGGAATGTCTGATGCATACAGAGGCACAAGTAGAGGTATGCTTGAAGTGGAAGCAGCTTCAGCACGCATGCAGATTGAAATGTGTTTCCGTTTGGAAGTCGCTGCCAACCTAAGTTCTCTGTTTTTCCATCCTTAAATTTGAAGCTCTTCTTGAATATCCTACGGCTAACTTCGTAACATCAACGCTCGCATGTCTCCCATTCGTTCTATCAATTGCACCCACTGCGAGTTTATAGGAAGAAGACGGGCCCCGGGCGTGGGTAAAGAGACTTGCTGTTGGGAGAGGTGGGGAGGAAGAGGAGATTGGCGAAGGGAATGAGATGGGAAGAAAAGAAGAAGAGGGAGGTATAGGAGATGAAGGTTTTGTGTTCGCTCGACCAGCTATCAGAGAGGAAGCACTTTTAATAATACCACTTCTATGAACGGAAGTGGCCACGACTGAAGTAGTAACGACGAAAGTGACGGAAGTAGCAGCAACGAAAGCCGCGGGAATAATACCGATGAGGCGAAAGACGGGCTGGGTACAAGACATCTGATGAGACCAAAGTTCCTAACAGTGTCGTTTCGGAGGCGATGGGCAGGAGCGACTATGTGAGTAGTGGAATCGTTGACTGCTCCTTGATATTAAGATGATTTGATTGGACGTGGGACGAACAGAAGTCTTGACACATTATTCGAGGCTAGTGAACCTAAACACCTACAACAACGTATATGTCAAGCCGTGACTTTTCATACCTTACCAGAACTAACCAGGCAAGGACAACACTCTCCTCCAGCGCCGCACCTACCAAGTCGTCCTTCGGTTGAACAGAACAAGAAAACCGGACAAGCTACTAGGTTTAACCTATTCCTAAGACACTAGAGGTATCCATGCCTTAACAGGGTCTACTGTAAACGTATATGACCGTCTCTGTGTCAGGATGTGTTCCTTTCATTGAACAGCTTTGTCCTGGCTTGATACTCCAGCAGCCGTCTGCTGAAATTGTAAAGAGCTGGTTTGCGGTGACTAAAACGCTCACAGCTCCCTGCTTAACCACAAAGAGGAGGGCTCGGTCATACGCTTGAAAGTTTCTCGGAGAGGTTCGAGATAATGTGACAATCTGAAAGGTTGTGTCATAATCATCAACAACATGCCTGGCCGTGAGCTTTGATGACGAATAAGCAAGCGGAGCTAGCGGGCCAATGAGAGTTAGTAACTTTCAAGTTTCATCACAAATTTATGAAGAACTTACGCCCTGAGTCTAGGGGTCGCCCATTGTGCGGAAGTTTCTCCCACTTTGTTTCCCACTTCGCAGGCTGCGTACCAGACTTGGACATGCGATTGTTTTTCTTGTCCCACTTGTTCGTTGTTTCTTCCTTTTGAACAGCATGTGCTTGTAATGTCTTTGCTTTCTTAGGCGCTGGTATCACCTCGTCGTTGTTTGCCTTTCTCTTCTTCGAAGTTGCATTCCATGGCTGCGTCGATGGGTCGACAAATGTACCAGGCATAGTCAGTGCTTTCGTGTTGTGGCGAAAGTATGCATTACAACAATAGTAGCCGCGGAACCTTTTCTCGAGAGCTGGGGAAACCTTTCGCAGATAATCCGGGAGTTGTATGCACATGTCAAAGGCAAACTGAGGATGGAAACGCGGGGCATTTTTGTCGCCATTATGGTGTAGTTCATCATGAAGACCCTGAAACTCAGCGCAGCGCATGTTCCCGCAAGGGGTGTTCCTTTGCACACCACCGAGATACAAAGCGACAGCCGTCAATGTTTTCAGGGAGGGCTTCCTCAAGTTGAGCCACCTTTTCCAGCAGTATGGTAAGTCGCGTTGGCGGGGCAAAATGAGAAGTTCAAGGAGACATAGATCGGCGGGGACCGGCAAAAAATCGGATGTGAAGGAAGTGATGTATTTCCAGACATCGGAATTGGCATACTTGCAATGGGGTGGATCTGATTGCTGTTTGTCGTCCTCAGCGACTCTGGCGGGTGATGTTGCTGGCGGCGATCTGTCTGTGTCCTCCTCTTGAATGCCAACGTTTCTGGGATAATTAGTGGCAACCTCGATGTTGGCGCACGCAGGCTTATCTTTATTCTGCTGGTCGGTCTTTCTTCCGCGGCTCTCGTTGTCGTTCGTGTCCGAATCGTCGCTGCTCGCTTCCGAGTTGACATTGCTCTGAAGCTTGGTCTCATTGGCTTTCTGGTGTCCAACCTCATCCTCCGCCTCGTCGGTATCACTTGCATCGCTGTCGCTGTCGCCACTTCCGTCACTGTCGTCGGTATCACTCTGGCCGGCATCGCTCCCGTCGCTCTCGTCGTCGCCACTCTCGTCGTCACTGTTCACCTCGCTGCTGCTCGAGGGCGGTTTGTTGCCAGTTCGAGGCTTTGACTTGTCATGTCGATCAACTGCTATGGCAGAAGTCTCAGGGGCGCCTGGTCCCAGTTCGAAGTGGTTGGAGTGTGATGGCCGCCGCAGACTCGGGCTCTGAAGCTTGTGTCCTTGAGACGCAACGTACGGCTGGCAAATTGCATCAAAGGCGTTCTCGGGGTCCTGGGAACGAACAGAAAATGTGCCGTCGAGGTGGTCGTGTAGGATCGAGCCGGCATGAAATCTCTGGGTAGGAGAAGCACTTGTTAGCTGAATTTTCATCACGAGTAAGCCAGGCATCAAGATGGTCTTGAAACAGTGAGTCCATTGTGCGGTTCTTACCACAAAATGATCGCCTAGGTCCGGTGGGGTGGCATATGCTTGTCCACAAGTTCGAACTGGGCAGTGCCATATGCTGGTCTCAGCTGAGCGACTTGGCAGATATCTCTCCGGAAAGAGGGCGCCAAATCCGTGGGTAACTATGGGCTGGCCATCTTTAGGTGAGGTATTAGGTTATCCGTGATCTCATTCGAGGGGTGGGGCTTCTGGGGAAGACGAACCAATCTCGCCCTTCCAAATAACATATCTCCTTGTGTTGTCCCTGGTGAAAACAAGTTCGACCGGCTTCGAAACCGGGCCGGCCATTGTTCAGGATACTGTTCCGAAGGTGGGTGTGGACCAAGTCGCGCAAACAACGGGAGCAAGAAATGAGCACTATCTTGGTTGTAGGCGGAATTGAGCAGAAAGTCGAGTTCTCTGCAGTGCGGCAAGCTCGTGGTTGCCAAATATTCGGGCGAAAAGGCGGCAATGTAGTGAAGGGAAGAAAGAGGAATGTGGAGAAGAGTGCAGTGAATGGAGAAAGAGCGGAAGGGAAACGCAGAGAGATGCCAAAATGAAGTCCAGATTCGAGTACGTCGGGACGGGTGGGGGGGGGGGGGGGGGGGGAAGAAAATCAACAGAAGCGGACAACCTAAGTATTGAAGGTGTGCAATGTTCAGTTCTTTCCTTCGGTGATTCTCGGCTTGGCCCTGAGAAAGAGAGCGTAACATGGACGGTATTGAGGGCAGGCAGCGGTCCTCGTTCCTTCTTTGACAGCATCGATGACTGGCCTGCCGTCCCGACCGAGGGGTTCCGTATTCGAGTCTAGTGGTGTTCGGCCCGGGCAGGCAAGAAATGACCGGAGGTTTGGTTGCCAGGCCGACAGCTTCATAGGTGAGTGAAGGGCGCGCGCCCTTCGTCATCGACTCCTCTTCGTGAGCTTCTGCTCTTTCCCCCACCAACGTTCATTCGGCCATCACATTCTTGTTCACAAAACTTCTCTGTCCTCGACCTATTGGCGATACAGTTCTACCACAACCTGACCGCAACAAGATGCCGTCGGCACCGTCGTGGTTGTTAGACTCGGCATCGCAGACCAGCCACTCTGTGCCAAAGACACCAACCATCAAGAAAGAGCCCGGAACAGAGGAGTCGCCTCGTGTACTTGCACAAGTCGAACCGACGCCCAAGAGCGCCAAACGGAAGGCCCGAAGCGAAAGCCCCTCGGACTCTGACCGATCCAACGATGGAAAAAGTAAGAAGAAGAGAACCGAGCGCCGGAACAAGTTCAAGACCAGTGAGGTATGGCAGTACCTTGTGAACGTGAGCTCGAATACCTTTGACGAGCCCTACGGCAGCTTGACAAAAACAAGGTACATGCGCAACATCGTGGCACTTCCGCGCAAGCGTGAGTTGCCGGCGGTATGGGCAACTCGATTGGCTTCCGAAAAACCAAGCAGCGAAATCTTGCAGTTGCTCATTGCCTACCTCGTTGGTGACGATCCCGGCGGTTTTCTTTGCGGCCTCAATGGGCCCGATTGTGCAGGAAAGTGGCGAATTACCGGGCCGGCCATGGCAACATTCCTGGACGACAAGGAAGCAATCCACAAAGCTTGCGCATTCCCCAAGTGTGTCTTCTGCCCAGAGCTTGAAGATTCCAACAGTACTTCAGGTAAAAGGAAGTGTTGCAATACAGTATACCGGGACTCTGATGACCCTTCAATGCCCGAGATTTGGGTGCCGCCCACTCCTGCTCTTGCACCCGACCCGGTTCCCACTCCGGTTTCAACTCCGGTTCATACTCCGGCTCCCACTTCGGCTCTTAATCCGACACCATCGCCCGCGCCCTCGACACAAGCAGCAACGGCACTCCCGGCAAGCCTCAATCCAGAGACCCCAAGCCATCAACTTCACCACGAAGCACAAGCGCAGGAGGGAAATGTGTATCTTGCCAGCCTCTGGGAGCAGCGAAACGAAGCAATGTACCTCTCCGGACCCATTAATGGTATGCCACACATCCCCTTTCCCTCAATCTCATCACGTCTTCCTTAACGCGAGACCACTGACAACCTCTCAAGTCTCGACCAGCTACGCCCACTCAGCCGGCTGGCTTCACCAGCGCGAGGGACAAATTCTTCCCATCGGCGCCGACAGCGGCGCAACTCTCCAGATCCTCGACCTGGAAAACAAGGGCGCCACCGTTCCGCTCCCAAGCGACTCTCATAATCTTGTGTGCATTGTCTTTGAGGGCACCGTGGAGGTCATCCTACAGGATACGCCCGTCTTCACCCTCTCGCGCGGTGGCCAGTGGAGTGTGGGTGTCGGAAAGGAGTGCAGAGTTCGAAACCCGCGTATTGGAACGAAGGCCATTCTGTACAACATTGGAGCACCGGTTAGGCAGAACGACGAGTAGACTTGGCGATCGGATGTAATAGAAGAGATGAGTTACATTGAAAACATTTTGTAATGAGGAAGTGGCAGGATTGTTCTTGGGACAGCATGGAGTATTAGCGCTTTGGTGTTGCGATACCCCTTTCTTTGATCATTTGGCCGAACGGGAACTACCTGTTCTTGTGTTGGTTTAGTTGGACGGAGATGAACAGGTGCGGAATAGGCCTTTCAATTATGACGGGACGAGGCCAACCTTTGCGCAGGCCACGATCGTAGATTGAGTCCTGTATATGAGCTGTATTGATAGATGACCATGATCGCGGTCCAAAATTCAACAGCCAACGTCTTGCTGGCTGCCTTTTGTCATCGAGAATGTCGCTTACTTGATGTGAACTACACCGCGACGGTCTTCCGCGAAAATGAACAGGAAATACAACAAATCGAAAATGTAAAATGAGCATCAATTCTTCGTAAAAATCATGAGCGAGGCAACAAGTGAGGACTACCTCAACTCGGCGTCAACTACACCGGTTTGCCTCGATCCTCAACTATAAGAAAAGAAGTAACATAAAGCCAGGGGTATATGGGAAACGACAAGGAAAATGAACGAAAATACCCTGACTCCCTCTTCCATCATCTTACCAATAACGCCTTCAGGCTGTCGGTGTCCTTCTCTTTCTGACCACCAAACTCTCCTTCTCGACTCTGGTCCTGTTTCCACACTCCATCATTGTCCTTCTCTTGAGCAGCAATTGCTCCTCTCGCGTCATATCGCACCTTACACTTCTCGACACCAGGCACATTACACCACTTAACAATCCCCCCATCCACACTACATCACTCAACATCCTCACAACTACCCCACCCCTCACCTGCTCATTCCTCAGGCCACGGCACTTCCTCCCCCCTGTACCAATACGCATTAACACACATATACCCACCCAACCGCTCCCTAACCGCCTTCCAATCCTGACCTTCCCCAGCTGTCTCCTCCATCCTCTCCAGATCTCCCTCCCCAAACCCCACACACCTAGGGAACCCCATCTCTTTCCTCACCCTCCTTCTTCTATCAGGATCAGGATGCGGGGTATTAAACTCACACGTAATCTCCTCGAACCTGCTCTTCTCGCTCCACTGCCTTCTTCCATTCTCATCCCTTCCCAGTTCACGGAAAGTATTGACCAAGACATGGACGGGACATCCCTCTATTCCGCAGGGTGTGGGAGTTCGTGATTTAGGTGCGCCGAGGTACAGAATCATGGTAGTCAGTTCTTTCATGGTGAGGTGGCGTTCGAAAGGGTGTTTTTTGAGACGGTCGCGCCAGACGGTGGGCAAGGCGCGACGGCGCGGAAAGGTAAGGAAGGTGTGTAGGGCGGCGTCCTTGGGGACTGGGAAGTCCGGGGTTGGGCGGGGGAGGAGGGCGAGTAGGTAGGTCCAGATTGGAGAGGTGTAGAGGGTCGCGGAGCGTTGAGCTAGTGCCGCACGGTTGTCGGGGGCGACGGCGGCGGGAGGAATCTCGGGGAGAGGTGGAAGGGGTTGAAGGCGGCGGAGGGGCGACGAAACGGCGTCGCGGACTGGAGCGACTGGGAGAGGAAGTTGGGGGAATTGTCCTTGGACAGCGGCGGGCGCGGAAGCTTGACGGGCGGCTCGACGGGCGGCTCGAGGTGGGCGGCGACGGCGCGGGGAAATATTGACAAACTGGGCGGGCGCCGGAAGAGCAACAGGTGCAGCAGCAGGTACGGCCGCAGGAGACTGAGGGGCGGCATTCGGCTGAGGCGCAGGTTGAGCAGCAGGCAAGGGAGCGGGAGCGGGAGCAGCGACGGCAGGCTGGACCACAGGAGCGGGCGCGGCTTGTTGAGCCTGGACTTGCTGAGCTTGAGCGATCGCTTGCCATCCAGGGTTGGGAGCACGCTTCACCACAATTGGCGCCCACTTGCGCCGTCCGTTCCGGTTCTCCTTATCGGTGGGAACTCTCTTCCTCCCAATTACGTTGAACCCCCCATTCCTGGTGTCGAACAGCAGGGCCTTCCGATGTTTTTGCTGCGATGACTTGTTAGACCATAGCTCTGAGGTGGGTGGGTGAACCCCGAACGACAGGTGGTAGGAGAATCACGGCACATACTCTAAAGTGGTTGCCCACTTTATAGGGAAATTCAAATGCTACTTGACAACTCCGGATCGGGCATCGAAACGGCTTGGCCTGATTCCAATTGGGCTGGTAGCCCTCCGGAAAATAAGCTCCGTTGCCTGGGTATGTGACAGTCTCGCCATGTTCTGTGATCTTGTGTTAGTGATCTAGACGACACAACGGCGTGAAGGCGACCGGATTAACCTACTGTCCAAACCGCACCACTCATCATATCGACGGGTGCCTGACCTTAAAACCACATAACCGCCGAGCTTTTGCTGGTTGATCAGCCACGGCTCCTGCGGCGGGCCATCATCTTCCGAGGAGGAAGATTCAGACGAGGACGAGGACTCGCGGCGACGACGGGGCATTATCGAGGTTGACGTGTACCAAGAGCGATGGAAGGCAAATTGGTGGCAATGCAATTATAAAGTAGCAATTGAATGCAAGACTGCAGGTGATGGTTGTAGGTTGTTGTTGTTGTTGCTGACCGAAGCAGAAAGAGGAAAAGTAAAGTTGCAACACCAGGTCGGGAGTAAAAAAAAGAGTTAGGTAAATTTTACCACCGGGACGAATTGCAAAATTCTTGACTTGGGATGCGTCCCACCCGGAACAGATTTGTGGCTGCAGACGTCAGTGCCGGCTGGCATAGGGTTTCCAAACCCATTGGGACTTGGACGAACGGGATTGGGAGATCACTTTGTTCTCACCTTGGAGTTGAGGGTCGTCATGATGGCTGTAAGGTGAGAGAAGGGTGAGAGACGTCAGTCAGAGGTGAAGTGGGGGAGGGTCGTGGTCAAGTCGAGAGGGAACACCGTGGTCTTGCAGTCGCCGTCGGGAGGGCCCTTCAAAGACGAAGTAGAGCCTCCATAGTTGATGACAGAAGAAGAAAATCGGTCTATTTCTGGTACCAAGAGGCTCGAGTTCCGAGGGCTGCTGGACATTCGATAACAAATACCACAGTAGAATCTGAAGGAGAAGCAGATTAATAGCAACACGAAAGCGAGAGAAAGAAGGTAGGTGACCGCACGAGCATATTAGAACCGAGTGTCGCCATAAGTAGCCTCCCCGAAGCACTCGTTGCCCTTGGTGAGGGGAGCGGCTGCTACCTCAACATCATCACGACAAAACAACCGCAAACAACGTAATTGACCATGACGCAATGACCGCCGTGTCATCCAAACACTTTAACGAGCACTGTTGTCGACTGTTATGCTTCGATCAGGCCCCTGCCTAGGAGGTTGGGGGCAGAACCTCATCGGGAGATGTCCACCGTAGATCCGCAATCGACGATATCCGGAATATCTGCCATATGTCAGCACTAGCTGCACATATCCGGAATATAACATGTCTTTCCTGCTTTTAATAGGGGGAAGCCTGTCTCGAGCTTGTTCAATAGAGAGCTTTCAAGACAATCTCTCCTAAAGCATCGCCTCAGCAAAACAATCGAGCTCACCAACCGTATCAAACCGTACAACATCGCACTTCCATCGTCGTGTATAACATCACTTGATCACTTGTGGCCATATCCACACAACATTTTTGCCATGTGCCATCTCATCAAACAGCAAACAATTCCCGAACCAGATGCCCGTCAAGTCCACGGCCAGCCTTGAAAAATGCCAAGAGCATTGTCCTCACTGTTTCCATGCGGCGCAAAAAGCGATGAAGGGAAAGTGAAAGGGAAAACAACTTCCACGGCGAAACCCGGTCGGCAGAAAAAGACAAAGATCTTAGTAAAATAATAACACATGGTGGTACATCACCTTACGTATTCTAACACCCTCTCCATCCCTTAGTCCTTCTTCTCCGTCTTGGAGTCCTTCTTGGGTTCAGCAGCAGCAGCCTTCTTCTCCTCAACCTTGGGCTTGCTCTCCTTCTTGGCGGCTTCAGGAGCCTTGGGCTTCTCAACCTTGGGAGCAGCAGCAGCAGGCTTCTCAGCCTTCACCTCCTTCTTCTCGCTCTTCTCAGCAGCGGCACCACCCTCCCTGGCCTTCTTGGCCTCCCTCTGCTTGGCCAAAAACTCCTTCCTTTGCACCAACCTCTGCTCCCTCTTCTCGCGCACACGTCTCCTGTACTCCTCACGTCTATCCGCCTTGGCCAGCTTGCGTTCCTTGATGCCAAGCAAGAAAGTGTTTCTTCTCCTCCTGCGCGCGCGGAACTTGGCCTTTCTGCTGCCCACCTTCTCGGTACCAGGCACGGAACCGGGGTCGCCAATCAAGCGACCAATCTCCCAGTTGGTCTCGCGGTAGCTGTAGTTGTTCATCAGACGCAGGACACGCGTGCCGCGGCGCGCGAGCATCTTTTGCTGCTGCAGCTTGCGCAGAGCCGATTGTCGGGCGTTGTACTCGGCGCGGGCGGCGAGCTTTTCCTTGATGAGTTCGGCAATGACGGAGGAGCCGCCGTTGTTGCTGTTCGACGAGGCGGAGGCGGAGATGGTGCTGCTGGAGGCAGGGACGGCGGCGGCGCCGGAGGCTGATACGCGGGCGCCCTGGCCCTTGACTGCCTTGCCGGCGGCGGCGGGCGTCGTCACTGCTGGTGGGGGGATCTCGATGGTCTCGTGGCGGGTGACAAAGAGGGGGAGGCCGGAGGCGGACATGGTGGGCTTCTCGACCTCTTCAACCTTGCGGGGCACGGCGACGAGGCCGAGCTTGCGCTTGCGCGGGGCGTCCTTGGGGTAAGGGAGCTTGTCGTTGCGGTTGAAGACGACGCCGATGTACTGACGGTCCGGGTGGAGCTGGGGGTCACGGTAGTACTTGACGTAGCCAGCGACGGCGGCGTGGATGGTGTGGTCGCGGCCCATGATGGTGTTCTCGCCGGGGTGCCATAGTGTGCCGCGCTGCTTGTAGATGATGTTGCCGGGAATTACGTACTGGTCTTTGAGCAAAAAGAGACAAGGTCAGTCAGCGTCTCTGATGAGTGTTGCTGCTGCGCAATGCGCGCAAGCCGTGTATGGTGCATCTGGTGAAACATACCACCCGTCTTCTTTGCGCCGAGCTTCTTGGGGATGGTCCTCTTGGGCTTGAGCCTGTAGGCACCCTGGGCCTTGACACTGGCATAACGGCGACCCTCGACGGCAACATTGCTACTTGATGGGCCGATGCGGAGGTGGGCGAACTGCTCGGAGAGGATTGCGGTCGCGGAGACGGAGGAGTGGGTGGTGGGTAACCGGCAGACGGAGTGGCAGCTGTTGGCAGCAGCCCTCGTCAAAGGCTGCCGCAGCTGTGCTAGATGCATTGTGTTTGTTGTTTGTGTTTGTGTTTATGAATTTGTTGTCGTCGGCCCGAGGCAGTCGTCGTCGTCGTCGTCGTCGTCGTCGTCGTCGTCGTCGCCGTTGTCCAGTTGTTCGTGTCCCAGGACAAAAGTTCGAAGACACCACACACGGAGGGGAGGGGACACCGGGACGGAGTGTGGGTGTGGTCGGAGGACGGAGGTCGGAGGGGGGGGGGGGAGGGGACCTGCGGGCGGAGCGGACGGAGGAAGGGTTGCCAATGTCGGCACGACGCGCGGGGAGTCAAACGAAAACCAAAGTTCAAAAATCGGGGCGGGTCCAGTCCAGAGCCGTGCCGTCCATCCCACGTCGTCCAGGCGAGCGAGCGACGACCGAAAAAAATGCCCCACTCAAAAGTTGAGATCGCACCAGAGCCGCGAGCCGGAGAGAGCCAAGACTGAGTGGAGCAGGGCAGCCGCATTGGCCAACCGCGGGGTGAGCTTTCTGCTTAGTCACCTAGCCCTTAACCACATAGGGTACTTGGAGGTACCTACCTAGAGGTACATACCAAGCACGATAACACCGATAAGAGCTGAGTCCCCCCGTAGGTCCCGCATGGATCCCGTCCCGTCGCTGACGATTTGGACAAATTGGCCAACAGGGCCCTTGCAGTGGACTCGCCCCGTAGCTTCCAGCGACCACAGCACTGTGAAGGTTTCCATCACCAGGGGCATCGCCATCGCCCAGCCAGCCAGCCAGCCAGCCGTGTAGGTAATTGACAGCTTGCCAACATCGTCGTCCCGTCGTCCCATCGCAACCCACGCCGCGAGAATCACGACAACACCACCGGCTCTTTTTCGAATTGGATTCCTCTCCAGTCCAAACCGATTCCCTCCAACGAATACGAACCGTCAAAATGCGCACCCTCTACCTCGTCCTCCTCTCCCTCCTGACCCTCGCCTCCCCCATAGCCGCTCAATTCGGCTCCTTCTTCGACCAAATGTTCGGCGGCCACGGTCACCAACAAACACAGCAGCAGCAGCAGCACCAAGGCCACGGCCACCAACAGCACCCCAACGTGCCCAGCGACCCGTCCATCTACCAGGCGAATTACCAGCGGGCGCATTGCGACAAGTATTTGTGTCCTGATACTTTGGGTATGTCTTTTCCATTCCTCCTTTCATTGTTTGGCTGGGGTTGGGGATGATGGAAAGGGTACTGTGGCAATGGATATGGGCTGACGGTGGTTTAAACAGCATGCGTTCACTACCCACACCACTGCCCTTGCCCTTGGCCGTTGCACGAAGACAAGGCCGAGTTAGCCGAAGGTCAAAGGATCTGCGTTTCCAAAGGAGGCTTCAAGGCCGGAGAGGCAGCGAGAAAGATAGAATTGGCTAGGAAGGGGATGCTCTGAGCTGCTACCCCTTTTCTGGGAAGACAGGGGAAGTGGAGCCGTTGACAAAAAGGAGGATCACATCATACATTGTAGGTTGTGGGAAACTTTGCTTGGGGTTTTTGGCGTTACAATATCACAATGACAATCTGTACAAAGAACTTATGGATCAATTTCTTGGGATTCGTTACCACTCCGTCTGTAATGAAACTTGAGTACCTTGAAAGGTGAGGTGTGTCTGTCTGCCCATAATGTCGGCCCTAGCGAAACCCGTTCATGATAGAAGCGAAGAGAAAAAGAAACAAAGAAGAGAATGGTAAGAGGCTGCGTGTGCATTCGAATTCTTGAGTTTTGGTGGCAGATGAAAAAAAAATGGGGGGTCCTGTAACACACGGTAAAACCATAATCGAATGAAGTTCGTAAGAAGAGAAATAAAAAAAGAAGAAATACATTGATGCTTCGCTGTCATAGCTCGAAATGCAGACGCCAATCGCATCGGTTACCGCTGACCGATATAGGGTATACCATCACCAACCCTTTCCCTTTGATAATAAAAGCGAGCCATAGAAGATGAAATAGGGACCGTCCAGTCATCACCTCGGCCATATACATGAACCGTCCCAAAATACAAAAGCAAACCTACATTCCCGTCCTGCTCCTCCCCAGGCGCACATTCGCCTGTAACCATGTTGACATCGTCCGCCACTATCGCACTTTTAGCAACGCACGCCGTCATAACCTCCTAGCCTCCATGTCCATCTTTCTTGCTGATAGGACTCGCATCACCGTAACTACCATGCCCGAGACGAGATGGCGATTCCTGCCCTCAGAGTCCACCTCCTACGACGATCCATTGGACCGTGTCGGGAGAGCCGGCACCTCAGGGATCTCCTCATCCTCATCTTCGTCCTCATCTTCCAGATTCTCAGGGTGACCAAGTAGCGACGCCACGCTCTTCATCTCGTAGTGCTTCTTGCGCATCTCCTCAAACTTGCGATGCTTCTCCCTCTCTTCGGCGCTGAGGCCGACCAGTTCATCATCGGGATCATGGCCGCTGCCGTTGCTATCAACGTGCACAGCTCTAGGACGCTTGGGGGAGCCGCCGTCTTCGGAATGGGCAGTAGCGCCCTTGCCAAAGGGGAAGCCGCCCTCAGGCACCGCCTCCTCCGGCTCGCCGAGCGAGAGGCCAGGGATCTCGTCGTCAATGTTGCCGTGCCTGCGCTTGTTCTGCCTAGGAAGAGGCGACAGGCCATCCACGCGATCCATGTCGATCTTGTTGGGGTCGATGGCTTCTGGGACTTCCTCGTCGTCGTCCGATGGGTCCTCGGCGGGGTCGTAGTGCTTGGCATAGGGCGTCTTGGGCTCGTCAATCTTCATGGTGCTGGACCGCTCTTGCTCCGTGAGGTAGAGGTTCGCCTCGTCCCATTTGAGGCGCTGGCCTTGCTCCGTCGAGTCTTCGTCGCCGTGGTGGCTGGGCGTCGTTGAACGGCGAGAACCACTGAGGCCAGGCCGCGATCCGGCGACAGACGAGGAGCGGCGGGGTCCGGCGTTGATCTGAGTGTTCATGATGGTAATTTCTTTGGCCTCCTTGGCGGAGGAGGGCATGTGGATGAGTGGCGGGGGGTGAGCCGCGTCATGGTGGTGGGTGTCGAGGGGGGAAGTTGGGCCCGCGGGCGGAGAGTTACGGTACGAGTTCTTGAGAATACCTGGAGGTAAAGCATCCGTTAGCAATCGAATATCGACGACAGTGTAGGTACATGCTAAAGCCAGGAACTGGGCGACAGCATCGCTGGATTGGGATGGGAGCTGGCTCAACATACCCTTTGGCCGCGGGACCGTGGAGGGCGGCGGAGTGTGTGTGGGTGACGATGCCATGATGGTTGACATGTTTGGAAACAAGCTGTGGGTTGTTGCAATCAAGAAGTGTAGTATCGACGTTGGGGAATGTTGGCCAAAGAAGGTGAATATAAGGTGCGCGCGCAACAAATGTCAAGCTGCAGTCGGTGTTGTTTCGTTTTGTTGGCGAGGTGAGATTGTTGGATCGATGGAGAAAGCAGCAAGCAGGTGAAGTTGTCGGTCGGTGGAAAGAAGTGTCGAGAGCAACCACCACCTAGCGACGAGGGAGGGTGGTGGAGTGACCAGGGGGTGACTTTCTGCCCCCAGATGATCGAAGACAGTGGGGTCACTGGATTAGCCTGGAATGGATGGGAGGCTTTTGTTTGGTGGTGAAGGCCGCCTTGGGTGGGGCGGCGATCACAGTCTTGGTGGGCTTGTTTGGCGTGTTTGGTGGGATGTGGAAGCCAAGAGAAAAGCAGCAGCCGCGATCACGTTCTGATCAAGATATCGACACAAACTAACAGGTCGGATGAACAGTCGGGTTCACTTAGGTTGTTGGGCAGGAAAAAGGAGACCGGCGGATCCCAGGCAGATCCGTTGTCACTGACCTAGAGCTACCCTTTTACCAAGTATGGCCGATCGTCTCAACGTTCTTTCTACGAGTGAGTCAGTACGTAGTGTAGTCCGTCCTTGGCTTGTCGTGGTGTTCGTTGGGAGGCCTTCAAGATTGCCGTGGTTGGGGACCGACCGGTGCTAGTCTAGTAGGAGGTCTGAGAGCCGTCGTCCACTGTAAATGCTGCCCTCGCTTGATCTTATCTGCCGACCTGAGACGAGCAATGAGAAGAGGCTGGGTATTCGCGCAAGGTGAGGGGTTGCGCCTGGATTTCTTTTGGAATCGTATCAGAATAGTGTAGATTATTGATTGTCCTCCATTGTGTCCCAATCATGAGCCTTTTTTTTTCTGTCCAGATACGATGGGTCGCATTCCACAAATGGCCTGTGACTGTCGGCAAACAAACAGAGGGAAAGATAAATCCGGGGAAGTTGTTTGGCGTTTGGAAACAGAAACAGGGTCCGGGTCCGGATCTTCAATTTTTAACCCCTTGGCAGAGTTAGGTACTTTGGGCGTATGCCAGATGACGTGCCTTCTTCTGCAAGCTATTGCCATGACAAAAGTATCGCGTCAAAGAAGGTGTTAAGACGCCATATCCGCGGGAAAAAAAAGAAAAGAAAAAAAGGCAGAAAGAAAGGGCCATGTGGTCATTACATCATCGTGCCTTCAACGTCTATGGTAGTTCTAGTGTCGGTTTCTTCCCCCGCCTCCACTCGGGCTTATTTTCGTTCCTTTGTTTCCCTCTTCCATTCCATCACAGCGAGGGCATTTCCGGGCGGGGCAGACTTGGAATGCTTCATCGTAAAATTAAACTTATATATTACTCTTTCCGAGCGTATGTCATACTAGTGTACACGGCATCCGCCATCCTGTTTTCCGTTTCCCCAAGTCCTCCACGAGGGTCGTGATGCTCATAATGGCGTGAAAGGGACCTCGTAGTCAGTCCCCTCTCCCCATGTCATAATCCCATCCTTGCATGTTCCCTTCCTATAAAATCCAAAAACATTGTCGCCTGCATTCCCATAACCTCTTTCCATGATTAATAAGTCCCCCGAGTTGGACCAGAGTATCCAAAATGGGGGTCGTTGCTGTAGCCGCTTGCTTGTTTAATGCCGATTGGCTTCTTGGATCTCAAACGCAACAACATCAGTCGCGGGTATGTGCAGAAATCGTGTCAACCTCCTCATTAGATCCGCAACCCGTCAATGCTACCGCTTTGCACCTCGCCGATTCCTTGACTGTCCCACCTCTTAGAGTGAGCGACAAATCGGTCAGGCTGACCACAGTCCAAAGATGCCACGCCCCTATTCAACTACAAGACCGTACACGCATCGCTTGTACGGTCTCCCATGTTGGCATCACTTTATACCCCACTGCCACTAGCCTTGCTGTCAGTTTGGGACATATCCAAGCCCTTCTCGTACTTTTGCAACACCGAGCTATCGAGGGACGCAGCCTCATCAGCGAATACATCCACCTTGGTCTCAGCGAACTTGCGCGCGCTGATGCCCTTTGAGAAGAGGAGGTCGAGCTCGGCAAAGGTGCGGCCGGTGGGCTCGGGGACGCGGAAGTAGACGTAGATGATGCAGAGGAAGCAGATGCCGGCCTGGGATGCGTTAGCTTTGCAGCCAGGGGAAAGGGGCAAGGTGACTTACCCAGAAGAAACCGGTAAAGTTGGACCAGTCCCAGGCGCCGGGGTTGAGCATGTAGGGTGTGAGGACGGCAGTGACGATGCCGACAATAATGCTGTGCATTGTTAGTACCTATGCATGAGCTCAGAAGGGCTCCTGGGTCTGAGGAACTTACTAAAGCACACGACCAAGAGCAATGGTCTTGATCTGCAGTCTTCTCGTCGAGATTTCACTGACAAGCGAGTAGCAGACCGTTCCGACTGTCAACTGGTACACCAAAGCCCAGCCCAACATGATACTGCCAGTCGCAATCGAAGCCTCCCTGTTGTGCGCTTCGGGAACAAGACCAAGGAAACCCAGCACAAAGAGCATGCAGAATAGACCGCACAACCCATACAGGTAAAGAGCTCTCCGTCCAATGCCGCGGCTCATCAAGAACCACGCGCCAAACACGCCCGCCATGTTGATAGCGTACTGCCCGAGAGCAAACGCATAGGCGTCATCATCGTCCAGGCCGGCCTGCTTGAGGAAATACGTCGAGTAATTCGAGAACGAGTTTCCACTCAGATTCTGAATCGCCCACACCATGCACACAATCTCCGTTCTCCTGAGATCATGGCCCTTGAAGCAATCCCAAAAGGTCGCTCCCTGCGTCGTCTTCTCCTCCAGGGCGGTGGTGTGAACCATCATGGCGACGGTCTCGTCCGCATTGAAATCGGTTTCGCGGTTCACGCTGGTCAGACGGAGGAGAGACTTCTTGGCGTCATCCAGACGACCCTTGCGGACGAGCCACCAAGGCGATTCGGGTGCGAAGAAGATTCCCAAGGCCAGAGGTACGGGCCACATCCATTGCAGGGCGTAGGGGATCCGGTAGGCCCATTCGTCGTCGCGCTTGAGCATGGACATGATGACTCCGATGGCGATTTCCTGGCCCACGCCCCAGCAGAAGTTGACGTAGGTGGTAAGGTAGCCGCGCATGGCGACGGGGCAGACTTCGGAGGCGTAGGTGATGGTGAGAGTTTGGAAGACGCCCCATGGCTGGAAGTTCATCAGTAAACCAATCATGTGCATTACTTTGAGGGAGGTGAGTGAAACTTACGATGCCGCAAAGAATCTCAGCAGCCAACAACGTCTGGACATTCTGCGCCGTAAAGAACAGGGAAGTCCACGCGCAAATGAGCATCAAGCAGCCGATAACGGTGTACCGATAACCGAAACGTTCTGATACATATCCATTGATGAGAAGGCCGATCAACTCTCCCACGTTGGCGCCCTAGGTATGAAACCGGTCAGCATTGTCTGAGGCCACTCAGGGTCCATCTCGCACGGCTTATGCTGCAAGCCCTCCTCCACGACCTTTCCTATTGACGGGGAACCGGACCCGGACCCAATGCAGCGGCACTGGGAGTGGCTCGGGCGCGTGGCACAGGCACAGACATATCAGATCAGATCATTGCACTTAGCTCAGCACTCACATTACTAAGACCAGCCTGCCAGCGAGCAGGAACCTCCCAGTGGCCCGGCGCTATCTCCTCGCCGTACTTGCGAGCAAACTGGGGGAAGGCGTCTTTGATTTGGTCAGCACTGGCTCTATCATGTGAAGATGAAAAAAAAAGAAAGTAAAAACCCACAGAAATTGTTAATCAGACAGACATCGTAACCCTCCATGACGATGCACGTCGAGATGAGCATGCTCCACGCAATCGCCTTTGGGTACAGCTTGATGCCCTGCAACAGCGTCATCTTTTGCTCCTTGTCGGTTGCTGTTTTGGCATTTTGGATGATCCTGTCCGTAGTGTCGGTGCGTCGGACCTCATCCGAGTTATGGAGGACATCGTGTTGGCCTTTCGAATCACTAAATACAATGTCGTCGGATGACGGGTTGGCTGTGGTCCGGGGGTCGGGTGAAGCCATGTTTGCTGCTTTTGTTGCGTTGCCCCTTTTTTTTATTTTGTTTTGTTTGACTAAGTAGTCGTAACTGCCGGGTGGTACGGAGTGTTGTCGCTACGCCTGGGTGTTCCTTTCCAAAAACAAACACAAAAAAAAAGTACCACACCGACGGTCAAGTGTTCACCGTGACCTTGTTTGATGCAGCTAAGCAGCCGAAGTGGACACCGGTTGTTGTCGTGGTTGAGCCGTGGAGGGTTTGAAGAATGCCCAAATGAATGGGATCCGACGGTGGTGAAGAGACTGACGGCGTGACGACGAACCACACAGCCTCAGCCGTGATGCAGCTGAGTGAGGAGATGACGGATTGTGACGGTTGAACGACTGGAATTCCAGGAGGGAAGGACGGGACGTCGCAAGCAAGACGCCAGCAGAATTTAGGAGGTGGGAACTACCGCTACCTATGAACAGCCCGCCCAGACGGAGCGGGCGCACGCGACTCCATTTGTTTTTGGATTTGACATCCATCCATCCATGGATTGGATCCGTTCCGTTCTTTCCTTTCTCCAGATTTCAGCGTAAGCGGCAGGAAAGCGGCTCCCGGCCACCGGCCACCACGGCATCCAGAAGGGGAAACTTGCGAGAGGAACAAGGCCAATGACAGCAGGCCGTTCGTCCCAAGACGTGGTGAGTGTGGAGAGGATGGTGGGGTTAGCGGATGTTCGAGTGTCGAACTGTCAGTTTCGCTGCCGTTCCCTGCCATTCGGGCATCCATCCAGGCCTCAGCTCGGCATTCCTTGGGGCCTGCCAACCGTTGTTAGGTGGCACAAGTTCCAAAGTGGAATTTGCTGGTGTGCCCTGCATTAAATTCTCGACGGCCGAGGTTCATGTTGCCCGTTCAAGGTTTTCGGGGTCAAAGGGTTCAACCGTCCAGGCCACGGTATGTATGACATTGTACCGACCCGACAGCTACAAGTTGCTGGAGGGGATGGATGGTGTTGGGGAAGAGTAAAGTGAGTGAGGGGCAACGGTTAACATTTCCGATGCGGGCTTCCAACCATCCTCAAAGATCTCAATGGCATATGGAACAAGATTCACATGCGTGATTGTCTGGAAAACGAAAGACAGATAAAGCTCTCATATTCTAGAATGGCGACAAAAGTCAGTGTTCACCACAAGGTATATCTTCCACTTCTCACGGGTCAATGTAGTCGGTCCGTCAGGTCTTTTCTTTTTTTCAATCATTCTCTCGAATTTGGGTGATGAACTCCAATTGTGCAGTCTTCAGTTCCCTTGTTTGATTGGTGTGAACAACGAACCCCGCACCGACCACATTGTAGGGTACAAATTCAATGCGATAAGCTCAATCGTACTTTCTGTGCTCGATAAGCGGCATGTCTGAGTGAAGCACAAGCTAGGATACTCTGATTGCTAACAGCTGCTTGTCATCATGGTACGAACTCTGAATTTGTGCAGCGCCAAAGGAGTGCAGTACCTCTACGGTAGGTCGGTAGGTGCCCCTCACGACGGATTCCGCAAGCAAATTTGATTTCTCCTTCCTTCTTTTTCTATCCCATCATCCATCTCATCGTCTTCAAGTTCACGCAGACTCCGAACCATTTCAGCTGAGTGATTGAAGCAAACATCTCGGCCCCATTACGTGTTTACTGTTCCACTACACTACACTACCCTCCCCTCGTGTCATGTCAGGATCCCCAGTCCTTTTCCTTCTCGAACCTCTGCGCGATCCCACGCTGGTGGCTGGCGACCACGACTCGAGCACGACTCGTCGGTCTCAAGCACAAGACAAAGTGGGGATCCGCGGAGAAGATGAATCAAACCCTCGTCGTCTCTTTAAGCTTCTTTCCCCGGATCTGCATGGACTTGACTTGCCCGACATTACATACATAGGTATGGATCCCTTCCCCAGGATCCTCGGAGATTGAACAAGCGTTCCGAATGTGTGCCGTTTCATCGATCTTTACTCTCCCCACGGTCTGGTCTCCAGCCGGGTGACGGACATCAGCCACGGCGTCGGATGGGCGTGTGGCCTTGAGGTTGTGCGGCTGGCTATCCCTCTCCACTTCTTTCTTGCCCTCTGTCCTTCCGGACCTGTCTGGAACTTGACCTGGTATCGAGAATACGTGGGCCACCACAAGAGTCTCACCGTCTGTGGTCACGGCAGCTGCTTTCTATGATCCGGCTCCCTTTCGTCTTTTCGTCATTGACATCGCCGATCATCGACTCGTCCACATCCTCTCTGAACACTCATCAGATTGGATTGCACACATACATCTTCCTTATCCACATCAGGGGCAATGTCTCGTCCCAGCTGTAATGGTACGGTACAGTATCTTTCTACCTTCCATCTATCTATCTAGGTACCTTACCGACTTTGTTGGGTTGGACGCTGCATTTGCCCGTACCCCCCCGTCGTAATGTTCGCCTAAACCGCCATCTTTAACTAGTAACCAAAACCCCCATGGCCGCTTTCCTGTCGATGCCCGGCCGTCACGTCTTCTATCACTATCTTTCTCCGCACAAACTGATCAGACCCTCGTCGCGAATCTATCGTCCCCGCTTCTTCAGCCTCCTGGCTTCACCCCCCATTCCCCTCCCGTCCCTCTCCAAGCCCGAGTCGTAGCCCAGCTGCTCCCCTCCATGTCCGGTTCTCGGTTCTTGCTTGAACAACTGCCGACTCTGCCGCCGATCGACCCAGACAACCCAATCTCCCGGATCCAACTGCTTGCTGCTCCACATTGCCAGCTACCTCTACCTACCACTACATTCAAACAAGTCTCCAACTGCCACTGCCACTAAGACCCCATCTGACTGTGCAGCCATCTGAGTGGTCGTATTGGATATACACATCCAGTCTCCGCCCCCAGCCCATGTATCTTATCACAACTTGCTCGCAGATTAGATGCCATCTTCAGCAATCTCCCCCAAGCCCCTGTCTACTTTTGGTTGGTGAGTCGATTACCAGTTTTGACCAGGTTCAAGAAATCTCATAACTGACACATTGCTCTGGGCAGTGAGAACTGTCGCAAGCAGCACCTGAAATGTGAGCATGGACCGAGTACCCCTTTGGGCACCCTGCAGTGGGAGACATCACCACTGACATCAAATCATTTCCTCACACCTTTTAGGCGACCGAGTAACGCCCACATGCGGTAGATGTCAGAACACAGGCCGTCAGTGCCGCCGGAGTGGTCTCAGGATTCGACAGTCTCCTCAATACAGTTAGCCTTCCCTTCTCACTTCTTGCAGGTTTTGATTCCGGTGTGACGGTCCACCGCAGAAGTCAAAGCACTTCTTCCGAGCCATGGTTATTGGTCATTCGTCAGCTTTTCTCTCCATGGAAGATTGTCTAACAATTACCACTCTGCAGCCAAATTCAGCAAGACACAAAAGTGGGTCAGGATCGAGAGAAGGCGTGAGTATCCCATTCTTTGCTTTACTTTGTGCAATGACCAACCAATATCGCTGACACTGGGCATATAGTGGAATTCGTGGATGAGACCCGGAAGGTTATCTATGAGGCTGCTACTTTGGATAGTGGCCTGGATGAGGTAGATCCCGACATAGAGTCACCCGTCCTGTCCGATCAGTCGCTTCTGCAAGGGTTCAGTCAATCTTCCATCTCAGAGACCCCAAATGGCCAGGAGAACCCACGGCGATTTCCTTCACGGCAGCAGACCTTGCCCGAATCCCCCCGTCTTTCAGAGACAGCATCGGAGGCTCTATCCCCTCACGGATCGGTTCAGCTGGCTGAAACCGTCTCCTCTTCAGAAGGACATGCACGTGAATGCTCTCCCACCGACCGCTTCATCGCGCGGGCTGGGACCTATCACCAGCTTTACTACTCCAAAAATTCAGCATTTCCAATCGAAGACCCGGTGGAAGCAGAGCTGTATCGGCATTATGTGCAGAGTCTGGCACCATGGGTAAGCAACATCTACACTGGCTCCATAAGCACCTGGTTGACTTTGCAATTTTTTTCTTTCTTTTTTAGCTCGACCTTTGTGACCCACTGAGGTCATTCGAGACCATAGTTCCCCAAAACGCAGCAAACTTTCCGCTTCTTCTCAAGGCTATCTACTCATTCTCAGCCCGGCACAAGACCCTGACAGGTTACTTTGATTCGGTCCGGTGCAGCGAGTACTACGACGAATGCCTAACAGAGCTCAGGGATGTTCTTGCTGCATATGATGAATCTGGAGCAGACGAAAATTTGTTTGCTGCTACGATTATCCTGCGGGTCCTTGAAGAAATTGATGGTATGAAACTTCCAATTGCTTGCGGAGGGCATATGCTGACAATTCTGTAGTTGTGGACAATGGGACAGATCAAGAAGCCAATCTCCTAGGAATACATGCGTTTGTATCAACCGGATCATTCTTTGAAAATCCCAGTCCCCTTAGTATCGCGTCATTCTGGGTTGGCCTCCGCCAGGGAATCTACAAAGCAGTCATCAACAAACGACCTGTCGGGCTGAGCGTAGACCATATTCTAGTCGAACAGTCGCTCGCTCGAACGGATTGCCACAGCGTTGCGAACAATGCGGTGGTCCATTGCACTCGCGTCCTTAACTTTTGTTTCGACAAGGGTGGAGTGTGTAACTTGGAGGAATGGAATAAGTTATGGAAATCGAATGAAGACTGGGAGAATGAGCACGCTTCCTTCCATACACCCATATTCAAGGCACCCGATGATGTTCCCTTCCCACAGATATGGTATCATCAGAGTTGCCAAGGTATGCTGGCGTGCTTCTGTCACCGGTTTCTCAGTTAACAGCTGCTGACACCTTCCTCTAGTGATCGGGGTACAGCATCATCTCTTAGCCAAGTCGTACTTGATCCGATTCAGGCACAAGTTCTCAGCGACTGGTACACGTCACCAGTCTACTCTAGCCAAAAGAAGAGCTGAGGTAAGCCTAGGACCGCGGGATCCGTGGCAAGATGGCTAACCCTATGCGTATAGGCCGACATACAAAGAATCGTTCGGATGCTCTGTGGCATTGGTTTAGGAAATCAATGGACTCCTCCGGGCATGTTCACAGCCTGCATGGCCATCTCCGCTTGTGAGTTTTTGCAGGTTGTCGTCTGCCGTATGCTCAAGTCTGACCCATCATCCTACAGTCGGCGCTAGTTTCACCCAGCGGAAGGACCAGGAGGCAATGATCGACATACTCCGAAAGACAGAAAAGGATCATGCTCGTCCCACCAAGTCGGTGCAAGAAGACATGATGAA
Organism: Neurospora crassa OR74A; assembly: GCF_000182925.2. Taxonomy (NCBI): domain Eukaryota; kingdom Fungi; phylum Ascomycota; class Sordariomycetes; order Sordariales; family Sordariaceae; genus Neurospora; species Neurospora crassa. The sequence goes on from NC_026505.1 coordinate 109,531, forward strand.
GGCTTGGGGCTGGTCTGCTTCCACGTGGACTCCGACGCAGGTGCCCCCATGGCCGGATACGACGCAGTATGCGACGAACTTGAACATGAACGACAGCATGGGTTATCAACAGGCTTAAGAGACCTGCGTGTCGTTGTGCTCAAACACAAGACCGTTGGAAAAGAAAACACGGGATGGATCTTGAGCGGCTGAATAGGGCTGATATATCAGCCCACGTGCTTGCTCAGATTGCGACCAGTCGAATGTACAAGCACGTTATGCTTCGATCTACAAATACATATGACGACATCCACCACCGCGAGGATCAGACGATGAACCAGATGAACCACAAGCACGGGCATGGGTCAGGGTCAGGGTCTAAGGGCAGGGTTAAAGTCAGGGTCAGCAAGGTATAGCCCAGCAGACATGGCAGGCAATCTTGGTCGAGTTCGAACCGCGAAGTATTCAGCTAGGCGTCTGTGCGCCAAAAGAAAGAACATTGCCTTTTTCCTACAATGAGGACAAATGCCACATCAACGTACTCGTCGATGAATCGGTCAATGTCGCATGTCAGCCATGTTCTGCCACTGTTGCACAATCGCATCAAAATGCAAGGTCAGCAGCGGTTCGTGAAAAGGCTTCTGTGCGACAACGCCCAGTTAATGTTCACGATCCACCCTAAACCCCCAGCCCCTCTATCGATCGTGAAAGAAGCCAAGAAGGGTCAGGGTTGGTAGGATGGTTTCCCAATTGCAAGCAGATTTGCCAGGCCTGAAAGTCCAGCCAGGGTTATCATGCGAGATCGGGGTTCATGTGTGCCCTTGTTTGTGATCTACCAGGACACGCAGGGACAGACGGACAGGCTGCCGACGGAACGGGAGCAAGGGGCAAGCCACAGGGCCAGGTGTTGGTGATAGGTGTCTGCGAGAGAAGTGCAGTGCAGTGCAGGCCTTGCGAGTCACAAGGGCTTGCAAGCACTCCCGTTCTTGACATGCTGCTCAAGTTTCACGACAATGACTCGGTAGTAACCACTTCCGCTTGTTTGTACGCTCTCTTGTCCTGTATCCTGATCTTGTCTCAGTTCAACTAGGTCGGTAAGGGGGAAGGAAGCCCTGTCCTCAGGTTCTGCTTTGTCAAAGCTGATATGACTTGGTCGCACACTGTCCATGGCACCCGCGAACTGGTCATTGTCGATTCCGAGTCATCTTCAGATTGGGAAGATCCAGCATGAGAAGAATGCAGATAGCCATAGAGCTGACAAACCAGTGCGGTATTGTGCGCTTGTCCTCGGGCAGCCAGCCTTGATACCGGAAGTTGCTTCCCTCCCGTTACAACCGTTGTGTGTAACACACGAAGGAGTCCAGATGATGGTATGTAAGCCCCATGGTTCTGGTGTGGTACCTTTCTCGATATAACGGGGTGGCACGACACTTGCGAAGTGAACGTCCTACTACACCAGACCCGACCCGGCCCGACAATATTCGGGCGCGCTGGCAGGCGGGATGCAGTATCTGTGCAAGAAAGCTCTGCTTCCTGCTTAACGGGTAGGACGCACACTACCCTAAGCAGCACTGCACATCAAGGATGCCGGTATGCAGGGAGCAAGCCTCATCTGCCTGTATCCCTACCCAAATTGCCCTTGCTGCCCTTGTTGCTTTTGTCTGGTGGCTGCGAATCGATGCATGTAAATCGATGTGATGCAGACGGGACGGGAACGACAAAGTTCGATGCCCATCTCTCGTCGTGCGAAAACCCAAAAAGAACAAGCCAACAGGATGACAAATGATGGAACTTTCCAAAGGCTTTCCGATTGCGCTGGCGGTGATGCTGTCGGAAGAATTGCGCTTGCTTGCATTGTTTGCGATACTTTGGTAACCGTTAACCTTCCGAGTTCGTATCATTTGTGTGAGTATGTGAGAGAGTTGGGAAGGGAGGGAGGAAGAGATTCATAATGAGCTTTTCGTCTTTTGAGGCTTTCAAGTTCTGTGTCCCCCCTTGCGGTGTGTACTCCCCAAGTCTTCGGAAAAGTTGTACTATCTGGGTAATCCGATGTCCCCTCATTCATGTCGTTCATGTCTCCAGAGCTGAGGCAACGTTGAAAAGCCATCATGAAATTGATCATGGCGGGGCAAAAAGGAGCGACACATGTACACACAAGCTAACTAGTGTAGCTGATAGCAACGCTAGGTGAGGCGCACTAAACAAAGCTAACAAGCTTCTTTTTAGAGCGCAGATAGGGCCCTGTCTTCGATCGGAATTTCTTTCCTCTTTCGTCTTCTCGGATAGGAAATGTGTTGATGCTGTTAGTGTAGAGCGGTGCAAAGGGACCCTCTGAAAGTCGAGAAGCGAACAAATCATGCCAAAGTTCAGCGCCGGAACACGTTCCGCCAGGGGTGCTTAACTGTTTGCTCTGACCGCAAAGAAACCTACAACCTCACTCTATCGGACAAAATTTCCTACCTTGTCGAACCATGACTGTCAACCTCCCTTGTGATGCCAACGGTTCTTTTTTTTTCTTCTGTACTTTCCATCCGCACTCCACTCTATATTCCTACCCGATCAACGGACGAACAAGAATGGAACCGAAGTAACGAAACAAAACAGCCCTACCCAGCAAGCACCTATCCACCTTTCTTTTCTCCAATCTCACCAACCTCCCAGTGTTCCCCGTGCCTTGAATCTTGGACACACAAACACCAGGTGTAGACGCAACTCGCGCTCACGACGCTGACATAGCATTACGTCCCGCCAGTCTGGTTACAGATAAGCCCCCCTTCATCGGACCGCAAGCCCATGACAGGCCCGTTGTTGGCTGGTTGTATGAGAAAGGAAATATTCGCCTGTGAGGAAAAGAACGGAGACGGTGGAGAACAATGAATAACTACAGGCTGTGTCCTCTCCTTCGAGAAAGAGATAAACAACAAAAGTGGATATCGGCGTACGATCTTGGTTCCAGTCGTGCCATCGAAGCTGACTTTCCAGTCATTCCCAGATGGGGGTCTTCGTTGAATCTTCTCGATCTTCAAGACGTTTCAACTGGTGCTCTTATCCTGTAGCTATCTACCTACCAACCGGGATATAACATATACACACCGTCTAACCTGCCTGTTCCACCTGGATCAACCCCAGACTTCTTCCAAGACTTCCTTCCAAGGGTAGCCGCGCCGAACGGGTACTTGGAGCCGGGATGCTGCTGTTCCAGCCCACTTCCTTTCTCCATGTCTTCTTCCTTTTCCTCGGCCTAAGCTAGTTGCTCGATCCACAGACCGGGCGGGACCCTTCCGGGAACCCCCAGTTCATCTTGCACTGGCCTGGCGGCTCCGCCCAACAGCTATACACTAGGTTACTGACATCCAACCATCCCGATCCGGCCAGAGATAGGAGCCCGAACTGGTATCGGCGATGCGGTGGGATGTGGGTAGGATGGGATCAAACCGATTATCGTTCGTGCCTAGTTGGGTTGCGTTGACAGTGGAACATACCATCCTCCATGTCAGACAGTCTGGCTCGACTCCATCCGTCGAGATCGGAATAGGAAAGAGTGCGCGGTAGGTAGGTAGGTAGTAGTGGTATTGGATGGAGTGAAAAGTCTGTTGACTAACTGTACACATAAAGAGAGGCAAACTTACGACTAGTGGTCACTTGAGAGATATAAAGAGGGCATGTGCTCTCCTCCTTCGAAGTCGTTCTCGTCATTGTAAAATAAGAAACTCATCATCAGCACACGACCGACCGACAGTTACTCAACCTTTGGCTTTAAGAACCTTGATAGGTAAGTGTGCACGAAGATGGTACTTTACGCCGAACACATGGCCTTTGTATACTGACCTCGTCATACAGATTCGAAAAGCATAAGAACGGCCTACTTCCCCTCTTGAGATATCTACCTTGCCTGCTCTCTTGCATCACCCAGAAGATCGACTGGACATATTCTGTCACGAACATCCCCATCTTACCTCCCTCCTTGAACGTCTATCAAGCCTTCACCTGTCAACGCCTACCAAGTTCAACAACCCCCCTCAGTTCCCATCAAGATGGCCCCCTCAGCCACCTATCCCATCATCAGCACCACGCACTCAGGCGCCGACCTCGAAGCCATCTCCGACGCCGTCGACGAGATCAACGTCCTCAAATTCAAAGCCGCCCAACAAGTCACCGAGATTCTCAACGACAACAACAACAACTCGTCTGTCCCATCTTCTCCCACCTCCGAATCCTCCTCCACCAGCCATGAAGAAGAAGAAGAAGAAGAAGAAGAAGACCTCGGCGACTTCGACGCCCCCTCCCACTTCGACTCTACAAAGGACCACTCCCGCTTCCGGCAATACACCACCGCCGAATCGCGCGTACTCAACTTCTACACCGAACAACACACCAAGCAAACCGTCTCGCACAACCTCGCTGCTCGCGCCCACTTCAACTCGCCCGACCGTAAGCGGCCCGAGATGACCATCTGGCAAGCCATCGAGTGCTTAAACTCGTTAATCGACGAGTCCGATCCCGACACGGAACTCAGCCAGATCCAGCACCTGCTGCAGTCAGCCGAAGCAATCAGACGCGACGGCAAGCCGCGGTGGATGCAGCTCGTAGGACTGATTCACGACTTGGGCAAACTGATGCTTTTCTTCGAGCTGGCGTCAGGGCAGTGGGACGTAGTCGGCGACTCGTTCCCTGTCGGATGTAAGTTCAGCGAAAAGTGTATTTTGCATGAGAGCTTCAGTGCGAATCCGGATTCGGGACACGCGGTGTATAGTACCGAGCATGGGATTTATGCGCCGGGGTGTGGGATTGAGAATCTGATGATGAGTTGGGGCCATGATGAGTATTTGTATCAGGTTGTGAAGGACCAGAGTACGATCCCGAGGGAAGGGCTGGCGATGATTAGGTTTCATAGCTTTTATCCGTGGCATCGCGAGGAGGCGTACGGGTGGGCGATGAAGGAGGGGGATGAGGAGTTGAGGAGGGCGGTCAGGGCGTTTAATCCGTATGATCTCTATTCGAAGAGTGATGAGCCGGTGGATGTGGAGGCTGTTAAGGTGAGTTTCTTCTTTTTTTCCCTTTTGAGGTGCCTACCTGGGAGAAAAGGGAGAGAGAAAAGATGCTAACGATGAGATGGGCAGCCTTACTACATGGAGTTGATTGATGAGTTCTTCCCGAACAAGGTCATCAAGTGGTAGACGACCGAGACCAAGACCACGACCACAGAACCATCGTCACTTGTAACGATGTTGAAGAAGCGGCACTTTGGCCCACAAGCTGACCTTTCTGGGCGATGGAACAACGACACGAGTTAACGGCTTCCGCTCAGACATGCATCCTTTCTTTACCTGTCATTGTCTTTTGTGTTTATGTCACGGCGTCATGGCGTCACGGTGTTGTTAGGTAGACACGCACTGACCTGCGTTGTGTTTCATTTCCTTTCTCCCACTTAGAGGTAGAGTTTTGTTTCTTGCCGTCGGATTTGTGTATCATCGCATCCGTCAGGCACAGCGATGTTATTTCCTTTTTCAGTTCAGTACCTTACCTACCCGTACTTGACTGATCCGTCCCAGTCGAATGTTTGTCGCGCCATAGGAAGGGGCTGATGAATAGAACCAAGCGTTGATTTTTCAAGTATGCTTTTCGTGCTGAACACTCGTCGCTTGTCATGGACTGTGCCAGTGGCGATTGTTGTGCTCGCCATTACCCTATAATCGCCTGCTTTGGTGCTCCGTGAATCTGGCGAGCATTCTCGCTCAGCAAAGAGCTCAGATCAATCAAAATGGATCAAGCCCTCCTCTATGTCCTTCCATGAACAATTTTGACGTTGTGGCCCCCAGACGCTCGCTCATTTTCAAGACGCGCTCAAGAAATGATTTCCTTGTCCGCATCGGGTGTTCAACTGCCTGCCATTGTTTTGGCCAAGTGAAGCAGCACGACCACTTGGTCCACGTCCATGCTCAGCCGAACCAACCTGCTTTCACAAGGCTTGGTCATGCTCATTCCTCGCTTCATCCGTTCCCAGCTCAACCGCTTCAGCTCCCCGATCACAAACATGGAGCCCGGCATCGGACAACTCATCCTCTTGTCTCAACGGGATCGACGGCCCTGATTTGGAAGCAAATCTCTGGTTTCCCGTCTCGCTGTATCGCACCAAAATAGGTAGGTAGCACCAAATGTCTCGGATACGGCAAGCCAGTGCCACATTGCAACCTACACCCGTGCCACGCCGTCGGCTTGAGTCGGCACGCGACGTTCCTTTATGGACCAACCGTATATGGACCGCGAGCCTGGTCCTCCTTCTAGTGCCGAGGTCGGCGTTGAGTACAAAGAGAGGCTAATGCAGGAACAATTCCCGGGGAGACACAGGTACAGGAGGGGGAGATGACCACTTGGTATTTCCATGTTGTTTGAGTATCTACCTCTACCTCTTTGTAGTAATGTTTTGAGGGACCAGAATTCCCGATATAGTACCTACCTCTACGCTGGCCGCCGTCGCCCTCGTTTACGGTGCTTCTGACTCCGGTTTCGTCGGTCGGTCAACTTGGAGCCAGCAAGATGGGGATGTTCATAGTCGCGTCTAAGGTTCGTAACTTTACCGTCCTACCCAGCGATTTGTAGAGACAAGTACCGTTTTCTCTTGCCACTCCCGCTCCTTTCTGGTTGTTCATGTTCGGCGTCGCACGAAGAGTTGCAAATGGGAACCCAGCCCGTTTTCTTCCCGCTTTCGCGATTCTTGCTATCACGGCGGGGGCGGCCGTCACCCATGCTTTGCCTCCCGAAGGAGATTTCGCCGATGGTCTAACATTCCACAATGTGCGTGGTCCTATTATTTGTTTTCCGAGTGATCGGCAGATATCCCGTCGTCGCCAGAAAAAGCGATGGGGATAAGGGGAGATGCTAGGACTGACGAACTGGGAAATTCGCTACTGGATCTGGGTTGCAAGGAGCCGAGTGTCAGCGCTGTGTAGGAGGGCATGTCGTGAGTGTTGGTAGGTCAATGCAAGATGGGAAAGTTCGCGCGTTCGGAGACGCCAAAGGTTCGCGGAGAGGAGGACAGGCCAACGCTTTTGGGACCGGCACTGGACTGGTGTCAATGCTCAGAGAAGGGCGCGCGGACGGTGCGGAGATAAACGCAGAAACTAGGTAGTACAAGAGTCAGGGAGAGTAACCGATATCGGTCGAGAAAGTTCCTGAGATGGTTCTGGTGCGCAGCATCATACTTAGTCAGTATTGGACAAGAAGGTTCGAGTAGACGGGAAGAGTTGCGAACCTACCATTACTGGAATTGAAACTGCAAATGTCGGGACATGATCAAAATATGGTCGAGCAAAAGAGGATTTGGAGCCAAAAAAAAAACAACGAAAGGTAAAAAAGATGCCAGCTTTCCTGCGTGCGGTGTCGAGAGGTGACCAGCCCCTCGTACTGCGGCGTACTAACCGAATGCAATGCCTAATATGGTGATTTCTGGGAGGACAAGTCGAACAGGCCATATTTGGGAGCAAGTCGCTTTATCCACAACACAGAGATCTCCAAGACTCCTGCCACGACTGGATAGGAACGTGTGGTCTCCCTTTAGGGCAAGTCCTGGGTAGCCGTTTCCGGAGTCTTGGAATCCGCAATGCTATGATGGTGGTGTACTTGGGCGTCCCCTTTCCCCCTCACCATGTATTAGACTCAGTTGCAGAAACCATATGGAGCGTGCACCTGAAAAACTCGAAAGAATTTTTCCAACCAGAGCCCTGAACAGGGTTCGAACTCGTGGCCGAGACGTCGGTTGTCCAACCGGTGGCAACAGTTGAAAGCATTACCAACTGAGCCACGGCTCTTTGGAGCAGCATTGGTACCAATCGTCCGGTAGAGGGGTAAGGGCAGGGTCCTTATCTAGCGCTTGCTGGACTCTGGGAGACGGATGGTATGTGCGTTGCTGCTTTTGCCAGTGTTGGGCGGTTGTCGGGTGGCGGACGATGCAGGTTGTGATGCAGGTTGAGCTGCAGGTCTTGGTGTTGAAGTAAATGGGACTCCGGAGGTCCGGCGTGGGCCGGGCTCAGCTCGGCCGATGGTTGGATGCCGGCTGGGCAATAGTTTGCCGGCCGTTCACATGCCAGTGATTACCTCTAGGAATGTCCGACCCATCGGTTCCTAAAGTAAACCCATAAGTGACAACCTGCGCAAAAGTACCTAGGAAGAACATGGAGCTTGGCGCATTGAACATCGAGGCAGCCATGCTATTGATGCCGTTGGAAAGCGGAGTAGCTCTGGGAGACGAGGGGATCACGTCGCAGATTCCGAGTCAAAGATGGCAGTTGAAGTTTGAGAGATGACAATTGAAGAATAATCAAGAGTACCTAGATATGACACAAAACGACATCCTGACTTGTCGTCCTCGAAGCTGGTGATGGAGGCTTCGATGATGATTTCGAGGTGAAGGGAACACTTCACGTGCTTGTGAATTCGCGGTTGGTTGGCGAGGCTGGGTACGTACCTGAAGATGTGGCTCGTGCACACCATTAGCGTCCTCCACGTGATGACGTTCAACCCCGCAGTCCCACTTGGGAAAACGACGCCAAGCGGGGCCCCAGATGCCGGCGGCATTCCACTTTCAACAACAACCCAACAATCGGCATCACCAGGTCTCATGACAACATTCAGGCAGGACTACCTCATGGTTATTATTGAACTGACGCTCGGAATAAAATAGCCCTTGACGGCCTTTGTTTACGAACGCGTCTTATTCCGTACATAATACGATAAACAGACCATATCTCCCCCAAACACTTGTACCAACCGCCACGACAAAATATCACCAACCCATGAGGACATCATAGACGGCATCAGACATCATCGCCAGCATGGACCCTCCAAGCCGTCCGCTTCCGCCAATCCATCACCTCAACCTCGAGTTGATTCTTATTCCCCCCATCCTCTTGGCCATCGCGACTGCCCTCAGTCTTTTCACCCACTCCGACACGGACCTGTACATGCTCTACTCGCAATGTCATTCCCACGCCCGCATCGGATGGCTCTCTCGCGTTCCCCTGTTTGGTCCTCTCGTCTGCTTTCTCGTATCTTTCTTCCAAGAGGCCCTCCTTTCCCCGGTCCGCTCCAAAGGCATCATGTCTGTCATCCTCAGCTATGTCGCCGGTCTGCTGACCATCACCACGGTCGAGTCCTCTCGTATCTGCAATCAATCCGCCTTCTTCCTCGCCTTCCCCACCGCCACTTGGCTCATCTTTGACCTCGTTGGCGGTGCCCTAGTCTGGGAGATCGTCATCATTCCCGCCTTCTTTCACCGCACAAAGCTTGTCATTCTAGCCCGTCGCCAGGGCACCACCACCTCCGAGGGTGAAGAAGCCGCCGAACCCGAGCTCATCCTCGGCGCCCCGCGCCACTTGTCCACTCTCGCCGAGTCGATTTCCATCCCTGTGTCAATCGCAATCGGCTACATCCTCCCCTCGCTGCTCATCCTCCTGCTCCCGTCGGACAAAACCACCGTCCCCATTCTCGTTTGGCTCTTCTTCCCTGTCTGGGTGTCCTTCCTCCACCAAGGTGTGCGCACCGCGCTTCTCCATGTGTTCAGAGACCACCCAACTTGGCCTAGACCCTTCCACCTCGAGACCTCTCTTCTCCCACTGGTTTTGACCTACGCTGCGCCTATCCTCTTGTCGCTGGCCTCGCACATCTACCTGATTGTCACACTCTTCACCCACCCGCACGACGATCGGAAGGAAATGACGCTTGCTACGACACGGTTCATCATGGTCAACATGGTCTTTGTCGGGCTGACGGTGTTGTACTGGGCGTTTATCGAGGCTGGATGGCAGACGGCGTTGGTGATGCTGGTGGTCACGGTGTTGGCGGGCCCGGGAGCGGGAGTGTGTGTGGGGTGGATCTGGAGGGAAAGTGCTGTGGGTGTGGATTGGATTGGACGGAGGTTCGGACCGAGAGCGGCTGTTATTGCTGTCGCGGTGGGAGGAACCGGCTCGAGGAGAGGGAGTGACGGTGAGCGCGATGGAGAAAGGGGCCAGGAGGGTGGCAATGGACCGTCTGAAGAAACGCCGCTTTTGCGGTAGGGAAGAAAGGATGGGATGATGTGGTGTTTGTTATGCGAGAACCTGGGTTTTTGTTGCATTTTGTGGGTTTGGTGTTGCATGTTTTATCTGGTGATCAAGATGGATTGAGGTTTAGACGCCGTGCTTCGTGATTCTTTCTACCTCTTTCTTGCTCCCAGCGGCGTCTTTGGCATTGATGGTTTCTCTTGTTCCATATATCCACGTTTCGTTCAATATTTGTTGGTTGCCAATTCAAGTTCTCTTCGTCCACGTCCACATGTGTGCATCAAACCTCCTTTCTTGTTATCATGTTGCCTTTGATGATACCTACATCAGGTTGTCCGATCTCTTCGTCGTGCACATTCAGAGCTTGAGGATTCTGCAAGTTATCCATCGGTCGGTGGCTGATATCCCTCAGCTACAATGTTTATGACAGGCTTGCTCCCCAATGTTAGGTCTTCAATATTCGGTGCGGCGAGGGAGGGTGGAATGGGCGGCCCCACATGCTCCTGCCTCGACAGACGGACCAAAGTGGAAGTGGGAGGAAGTTCGGGGCAAAGCAACGAGAAGCGGCCCCTCGTCGAAATCTGAACGGATTCTCAACACCAACATCACCTCGTTCTCACCTTACACAAGTGACAAATAATCCCTTCAATACGCACAATTCTTGAAATTCGCGGTGGGGTCAACGTCCCACCATAAATTCCCTCCCACCTTTCGCCCTCTTCCTTCTCGTCTCGTTGCGAATTTCGGGACCGGACAACCTTCGCACGACGACTTGACTTTAACCGTTGTTTGCTCCATTCAGCGGATCATCATTTGCTTCAATTCAATCCACTTATTGTGTTTGTTCAATTGCACCGATCGTCCGACTTGGCGCAAACACAACAGAGAGATGCCGTCGCCGCGGAGGAATGAGATGGAGTATGACCGTATCCGAGGCGGTGATGGTCGCAGATATTCTCTCTATAAAGGTACTCGTTGCCCATTCTCTTCATTAATTCAGCATCAAGTTTTGAGCCATACTAACACCACGCTCGTTGCCCATCTAGCCAATGGTCCGAACAAGCACGCCCACCATGGCCATGGCGCCTTGTTCCCAGAAAACTATGCTCCTAGACCAGGACGTCCCAACATGAAATGGCATTGCCCCGTCATTGGATGCAATCGAGCCTTCAGGCTGCTCAGAGACTTGGGTGAGCATTTTACTGTGAGTATCTCGTGTCTTTCCCCCCCATCCTCGGCCACATCTCTCAGCCAACCCTCGCCTTTTCATTCTCCTCCTCTTTGCTAACCTCCCTACACCCAGACCGACCACAACGGCGACATTCTTCACGACTTGCGAGATGGCAACTTTCGCAAGATTGGCAATGCCGGAAACCGCCCACCCTACGTCGGCTACCGAAGTGACAATCCACCGTCGCCCGTTCCTCTCCCCTCTCCGTCGCCGCCTAAGCGTCCGGCCACTGACAATTCCTCTGCCGCCACCGTTGCCGTCCGCACTGCCACTCCTGGATTGTTTTTCAAGCAGGAGTATTCTGACGACGAGGATGCCCGCCCAAAGGAGACATCGTACATTATTCTCGACCATGAGAGCGATGAGTGGGTTTTTACAAGTCCTCTTTGCTGGTTATAACGAGATTAGCTAACCCACAAATCCAGCCATAGGTCACAGCAAGAAAGCAACTCGGATAACGATGACCCGGACAGTGCCGGTGGCACACGGGACACCGACAGTGACTCTGAAGAAAGCGAGCACACCGACAACGAAAACAATGCTCAGCAGAGAGAGCAACAACGTTCGGACAGTCATATTGACGGTGATGACGACGACAGCGTCCAAGATCGTGGCTCCGACACATGGACTTACCTCAACAGTTTGACGCCAGAACCTATCGCCATACCCGACGACGCATGTGTCAAGGAGCTGATGAAGCTGCCTCTCCTTCGTGAGCTCCCCTTTTCTTGGAAAGCGCGTCTTTCCAAAAAGAGCTGGGTGAAAAACTACTGCAGCCTCAAGACTATCACTGCAATCATGCACTTCCTCGTTGGCGAAGACCGAGACCGCAAAGTCTGCAACGGCCTAGGTTGCGACACTTTAGGGAACGACGGTCTTATATCCGCGCTATCTGATTTTGCCATAGGCAGCGACGCATTCCATGGAGAGTACGCCTTTCCTCGCTGCATCATGCTCCCAGACAACATCATGATGTCGGAGGCCGTCGTGGAGCGGATTGGCATCAACCAATGCGTCAATGCATACTACAGACGCGGCAAAAAGGTTCCATTTCCGGGTCGAATCTTCCCCCGTCGCCTGGAGGTGCCTCAGACACCCAAAGGCCGTGGCAACAACCGCCCCTACAGCGAATCTTCCGTCCTCCGTCGCCAGGCCCGACTCCCGTCGCTTTCTGTCACGCCATCTAGATCTCCCAAGCGCAAGGCATCCTCACCCGAGTACGAGGACGAACTCCCCTCGTACCGCCTCGCCAACCCTTCCTCTCCTAATAAACCCGCTCCTTGGGAGCAGTTTACCGGCTTTTTGCCACTTCGCTCTTCCCCGCCTCGCGGCCACCGCTCCTCCCAAGCCGCTTCTGATGTCATGGTTGCTCACTCGAGCATGTACCTCGCATCTCAACCGCAGAAGCGTATCAAGCTTGTTGACCATTCCGGTCTCGGCCGCGGCGACTTCGCTGTTCTGAAACTGGATGGCAATGATGCTGGCCATGTCTTGAGAGTTGACCAGGGAAGTGGAAGGATGCTTAATTGTTCCGTGGCCAAGGGCAAGGTAGATGTCTTCCTGGTTGTCAGGGGTAGAGGCCAGGCGCGGGAGGAAATGACGTTTACTGCTGGCGAAGACACGCACTGGGTGGTCAAGGAGGGATGGGCATGTGAAGTGACCAAGTTTGGGGGAGAGGCGGGAGAGGCGAAGGTTCATGTTACTGGCTTGGGTGTGGATGAGCAATGGCAGGAGTGAGGGGGCCGAAGGAGATCGGATGTGAAGGATGTTGAGAATGTTGGAGATGTGCAGAAGTGTCTGTGGTTTTCGACAGAATAAGGGCACCGAGGCTGATGCCGCGTTCTATGTGTTGGAGTGTCCGAAGAGGTGGATCACTGTACGGAGGTGGGTGTGTTTGCAAGAAGGAATCGCGAGTTGCCAGTCAAGAGAAGGATCATTTCATGTTCGATGATGGATTGACCGGATGTCGAACACAAGTTTGCACAGCCTGTGGCTGGTATTCAAGTAGAAGTCTACCTGTTTACAGATCATGGTTTGTCTCGTCGTGCCGGACACGCGAACAAGCGGCCAGCAGTTTTTTTTGTCCATTACACTATGCCGAGCTGGCATCATTAATAATCAAGATCATTTGTTATTGAACATTACCTTTCTGTCTTTGTTCTTCTCGCACTTGTCCAGTGTTTGATATCTTGTTTTCTTTTTTCTTGGCCCCTTCTAAGTGTCTTGCGAATGCTACTTACTCGGTGTACCCAATCCAGGCTCCAAGAAGCCGAGGATAAAGATGGATGGCGATGGCGGGAACATCGCGTTGCGTAGTTGGGGAGAGTCCGTACGGGGGCAGCGTTACTTTCTCTTGGATATTCTGCACCTTTGATGCTTTGGAGTAGTTTTTTTTTTACCCATTGTCACTTGCGTATACCCACGATTCTTCCATGGACGAATGAACATTTGGTGTTTGTTTTTGTTCTCGCGCATTTTCATGCGTGCAAATTATGGCGAGTGTTCGCAAAAACAAAACGAACACATCAGGGTCCAGTTCGTCATACCTTCGGAATAGTCTTGCACGCATCGGAATGCGTTCTTGCTGTAGCTTCATGTCCAACCTCTAGGCACTTTCGAGATTGAGGAATGCCTATCAGACTTTGGCGGCTGTGTAACGATCATTCCAATCTCAACCCAACGAGCGGTATTGAACTGGCCGTGTTCGGTAACTTCGGTTCATTATTACGACGCCACTTCCACAACAGACGCTATCAACTCTTCGTTTCTCCCTTCACTTGTCCTCGACTTGTGTCATCCCGTCACTAAGCTGTGACCCACACGCTCTCAACTTGCCAGTCCGTGCCGGCCGTCAGGGCAATTTTCCCCTCCATCAGCCCACGAAAGTTTCAGGCGTCGAATATTTCTTTTGCGGGAGTCGTGGCCTTCAATTTTCCTTTCCAGTCCCGGCACAGGTGCGAGTCCCACTACTCGCTTCTCCATACGACATCAAGCGAGACCTAGCCTTCATCATTGCTTCCTTGTTTCGCTAATCCCTAGCCATTGCTACTGCCATACTATCTCTTCTTATCCTCGCTCACATCATCCCTTCTCTTAGGATGCCTCCTGCAGGTGCAGATATGAACAGAAAGCGGCCAAGCGAGGGAGAGCCGGAAGATGCTGCCCGACCTCACAAAAGGAGATCGCATGGAGCACCTGCTGTGTCCTCGACCCCAGCCTCTTCTGGAGAGTGCGACCCTCCAGCGCTGACCAGTCTGGCGGATGGATCAAGGAGGTATGACGAGTTCAAGGGTGATATAGGTAAGTTGCTACCATGTGCTTTTCTCCCACTTGGTCAAGTTTCCTTCGAGTGAGCTGCTCACACCAAGACCATAGGAGACGGTGTCTATAGGGCCTTAACTGGAGGTGGTGCCTATTTCCCGACGAATTACAAACTCTTTCTCAAGCACCCCGCTCCGTGGCTCTGTCCTCTCGTTGACTGTAGGAAGTCTTTCAACCAGTGCAGTAATCTTGGGCGTCACTTTTCGGTCAGTACCACCCTCTTCTTCTCTCCTTTGGGTTGCGCTTTGCGCTGGCTGCTTCTGCATTTATCGCTCTCGCCATCGTTCCTGTTGCCTTCTGTTGTGCGAACCTCGTCCACTAACCATTGTCCCTTACAGAAAGCTCATCGCGGCTGGAAGCTCTACGATGAAGAAGAGCGCGGTTTCTTTCACTTTCAAGGCATCAGAACTAAGCCAGACGAGGACGGCAAGCTTCGCCCGATTGTTGTCGGCAGAGGATTTCGCGCTCCAAAAAGACAAGATGATCGACAAACCCCGGACACTTCTGCAGCTGACACCGCAACTGCCCCTCTCGCGTCTACTACTGCTCGGGCCATCAATTCTTCTACTTCAGCACCCATCACTCTCGCCCAAGCATCCCGATTATCATCTCGCAAGGTCATCGACATCAGTAGCAATGATGAGGGTGTCAAACCAACCGTCAACGATACTTCAGTGCGGAACACTGGCCCACATGCCTCAGCAAAACGGGAGCAAGCAAGAGGTGAGAACAAGAGCACTGGCACTGCCAACCGAATACGAAGAAATTACCATGGCGCCAGGTTTGAAGTGAACAATCCCCAGGAGCTGGGCGGTGCCCAGCATCATAGGAAACTCTTTGCAAGTTGGGAGCAGGAAGCCGGTGCGCAGCGCCGTAAGAAAATTTCCTCTAAGACTGGCCGGGAAGTCGACAAGCGCCAGCCGAAGGACGTCTCTTCCAACGCTAAACAGAAAGTGGATACACAGCATTTCGAGGACACCTCATCTACATCCAGCAGTGAAGATGACGACGATTCTGACCCCTTCGACTTTGAACCCTCCGACCTGCCCGCTCCCCGCAATAACGACACACAACAGCTGGAAAAAGGTACCGATACTGCACCGATCGTCGTTGCCGACTCTAAGCAACCGTTCGATCCCAGCAAATCAGCAATTTGGCAGTATCTCATGACGCTTACCAAGACTGATATGCCGGTTCCTGATGATTCGGCCATCACTGAGCTCCTTGCACTCCCAAGGCGCCGCAATCTTCCAAGAACATGGCAAGGACGACTGTCCAAGTTTGTGGATTTCCAACTCAATACACTCACTGGATTGATCCTCTATATTGGTGGTGACGAAGCACCAAGTAGCCCCTGCAGTTGGATGGGTTGTAGCGTTCATGCAGAGGCACACGTCTTCTGGAAGATCAACTTTTACTATGGGAACTCCATTGACCACCGATACCCATTTCCCAAATGCGTTTTCCTTCCAACTCATCTTCGCGTCTCAAAATCAGTTACTGAGCGGTTGGGTCATCATTTGTGCTGCAACGCATACCACAGGAGCTGGAAAAAGCCGCCGCATTGGGTAAACACGGTTCCCGATGACAAATTCAAGGCGGCACGGGATCCAGCGTGCGTGGAGGTTATGCGGTATACCTCTACCGAGAAGTCTGCTGGTAACGAATCTAGCACGAATGCCCAAGGCAACACGCTGAGTACTGCCACATCGACAAGCAACACTGGCAATAATGCCGTGCAGCCATCGCCATCGCAAGCCTTGCTACCTGCATGCCCTCCTTTGCAACCTGCGACCATGGTTGGTGATACACTTACCCCCCGAAGTTCGGCACAACAATCAACTTCACGACTCGTTGTGAAGGAACACGGGGGAAATATGTCGGGGGTAGGAAGTTCTCCTGTCAATCCCATTGTAGAAGCAAACAAGCGGCTTGGTGATGTGAGGGAAATAACAACGGGGACGAAGACGAAACGAGAGGCTGGGCGCCAGAAAAAGAGCCTTGGCGGAGAAGAACAACACTCATCTACTAGACAGGCCCAAGTTACTCCAGTATCTTCTGCGGCAGCTTCTCTGTCTAACCTCACGGTGCAGGATACATCCACAGCTCCTTCCAGATCTCCGCAGCAAAGTGGCCCAGAAAAGTCGCAGAGAACGACCGTTTTCAACCTTGCCAATGGTTCCACACAACCCATCGGCTTCAAGGGTAACGAGTCCCAGCTCCTCCAGGCATCGAAAAGACAAACCCTAGAGTGTACGGTCTGGGCAGGTAGCGTATGGATGAAGATGGTTGGAGATGATGGCGTGTCTATCACGCGGAGAGTGGACGCCGGGGGCACTTGGACAATCGGCACGGATAGTCACTGTTTGATCACCAACTTTTTTCCAGCAGCCAAAGAGACTGCTGTGGTTAATGTCAAGTCTAAATCTGTGTTGGAAAGCTTCGAATGACCACCTGTGGGTAGGAAAACAAGGTGTATAGGTAGAACAACATATGTATGAAACTTTGTTTTACGAATCTTATTCATTTGTTGAGTATATGACCATTGTGATGATTTTTTTTGATTTTTTTTTTTTTTTGATTTTCTTTCTGGTCTTTGGATACTCTGTGTACACATGGTGGCGTTGAGAGGAGGGTACCTAGAAGTTGGATACATGCGTGTTGGCTTTGACTTGAAATACAAAAGCAATTCGAAGGACCTGAAACATGATCAGGCCTCAAAAGAGCCAAATGATACCTCCAGGTGATGGCAAGTGCCGGAGCCGGGTGTCAACTTTCCGGCCTGTGCCGGCCGCCAGGGCGCGAGGCCGTTCCTTCTCCCAGTGCCACATGCTTTCCGGTTCAGACACCGAATAAGCGACTTTCTCGTTCTTGGACTTCGCGTAATTCACGGCTTGCACTTTCTTCCTTTCGCAAGCGAGTCTGGACTTGATTATCCATCACCCGCCACTTTGCAGGGTCTCCCGTCACTTCAAGCGGCATCACATCTACATCATCCACAACTCATGCCAATCGTTGGTCACTCCTCTTCCTGAAGAGTACTTCGCCGCCGACTCAATCTTTCCTCGCTTCATGGGGTCGCAAACGGCAAAATGCCCTCGTTCAACAGGAAGCGGGAGTGGGAGGGCGAACGAGATGGTGCCAGACCGAACAAGAAAAGCACTGCCTCTGCCTCGACTGCTAAACCCGCTTCCGCCTCCAACAACCCCGGCCCTCCAGTGTTGATCGGCCCCTATGATGGTCATAGGAGGTACGACGAATGGAAGGGACAGATGTACGGCTTCCCGAGGGTTATACCGGGTAGTGGTGCAATGTTTCCGACCAACTACCAAATCAACTTCAACAATTCACATCCATGGGAGTGCCCCCTCGTAGGTTGTAGGAAATGCTTCCAACAACCTTCCCAGCTCGGAGCTCACTTTTCGGTAAGTAGCACATCTCATGCAGTTTGTTCCTCCGCCTTGTAGTATGAGTGGCCCACTGACCGCTGAACATCAACCCCAAACAGAGGGCGCATCGCAAATTGCTTTTATACGACGAAGTTTACCGCGGTTTCTTCTGGGCCATCGGAGAGCGAAAGACTCCAGATAAAGACGGCAAGTTTCGCTCTATTGTGGTCAAGAGGGGCTACTTCGAGCCGGACAGCGAGCGCACACGTGATGATGTTCGACAGCCACCGGAGAACTGGGAATCCAAGGTCAACCCGATGGCTGTCAAGGATGTCAAGCTGCCCAACATGTCGCAGCCTGCAGTAGCTCCTGCCGCCCCTTCTACCGCCCCTTCCACTGCCGCTCCATCTCCTGTCACCTCTTTCCAGACAACACCCACTACAGCATCTATGTCTAGACCTTCGGCTGTCACGGCGCCTGCTACACCCCGCTCTAGTGCTGCCAACCCGATAGCAGTTCGCCCTCTTTCGGCGCCCGGCGCTTCCTCTGCTGCACTGCTGGCCATTCGTCGTACAGCTCCCGGTGCCGCACTTGTTGGCCGTCCCACCGGCAACTCCGTCCATGAGGTTGTCGATATTAGTAGCGACGAAGAGGACGTGAAGCCCATTCTGCCGGGCACTCCAGTCAAGAACAAAACCTTCAATGATGCGATGTCTCAAAGGGGAAAAGCAAGGACTGAGATTGAGGGCGCAAGATCTACTACCAGGGGGCAAGACAGTAGGAATGATCTTATGGATGACGACGATTTCAACCCCTTTGACGTTGATCCCCTCGAATTTTTACCCCGCAAAATGCCTGGTCTCAATGGAGGCATTACCCAGCAGCACTCTGGTAGTACACAACAACCCATCTCAGATCAGCCCAGCGCACAGCCCACCAATAACATTCCTGATATGTCAATTCGCGGAGCCAACTCAGACTGCCCAGAGATCTGGAAGTATATGCTGGAGTTCCTTCAGCCTGGCACACAAATTCCAGATGATGCTGCAATTACCGAGCTGCTGACTCTTCAGAAACGCCGAGACCTTCCAGAAGCATGGAAGTTCAGGCTCGCAGCCTTCACGAAGCACGATCTGAAGACATACACGTCGGTAATCCTGTATCTTGGAGGAACTGAGGCTGTCACAAGCCCATGTAGCGTGATGGGGTGTGCCCATAGCGAACAAGCAGCTGAGTACGCCGCGTCATTGCAGCGAGATGGTTCTGGATTTCAGGATCGCGTGTTCGTCAAGTATGCATTTCCAAAATGCGTTTTCTTGCCGCGACACCTTCTCGACTCCGTGCCTCTTGCCAAGAGACTGAAGCACAGAATTTGCGCCAACAGCTATTATCGCAAGCAATCACCGAATGACGAAATTCAGAACACCAAAGAACAAGCGTTAGAAGCACTGGTGAGGGTTGGTAGGACGACACCAAGATCCCACATGGCTCAGTCCTCGTCAGCAAATGTTCTTCAGATTATTACTCCGGTGGCTTTTTCGACGACGAAGTCAGACCCCCATAATGTCGAGGCACAGAAGGAAACGCAAAGCTCGGGTGGCAACGAGGCAGACACTCAAGAGGACTCCTTCCAAGACAACCCCGTTCTTTCCAAGGACCCCGCCAGGCCGGTACATGATCACAATGGGAGCACACGGCAGACGATGAACCGCCAGTTCCCTGAAATCAGACCTAGCATGTCGGAGCAGTCTCAGCGATCTGTGAGCTCGGATATCTGGGCCTACATCACCCAATTTGCCAGGACCCCTACGCCCCGTCCTGATGATGAAGCAATCACCGAGCTACTCAAACTGCCTAGGCGCCGAGATATTCCTGGTTACTGGCGGCGCCAACTCAGTGTCTTCAATACCCTCAGTCTTCATCAACTCACAGCAGTTATCTGGTACCTTGGTGGAGACGCCTCGCTGGTTAGCCCGTGTGTACCTATGTTTGGAATGCAACCTAAAGCCTGGTGCCGTCAACTCTCATGTGAAGCTGACCCCAACCACAAATATGGACAGTGCCCAAGTTGTCGTCTGGCATTCCCAGAATGTGTTTACTTGCCTCGACATCTTGTTTCATGTCCGGCTATCTTAGAGCGAGTGGATGGATACTTCTGTTGCAATGCGTACTATCGGTTTGTGGGCTTTCAGCAGCCGAAAGGGGCAGTGCGACCTACTTACATTGACGAAATCACCGCTACCAACTCATATGCAATTGGGAACACCATGCGGGAGAGTACCACTCTGGCAAGTAAGCCGAGTACCGTACCGTCGACCCGTATGCTCTCACAAACCTCAGTACCCCGGTCTACTCAGTCCATCACTCACCCCCTACCATCAAAACCAGTCTTATTTTCGAATCTTGCCATCCACGACAAGCCCAGAGCAACCCATCAACAACAACAACAACCCAAGCAAGCCTCTACAACATCACAGAGGCCATCAGGAATATTTAGCATCCCTGAGAACACCCCGGGCCAAATGTTCTCTCTTAAGGGCACGGACACGAGAATCATCCAGTCGTCCAGAAACCAAATTCTGAAGTGCAAGGTACTAGCAGGCGATGGCATCAAGTGGCAGATCGTTGGAGGCAAAGAGTTCAAGGCATACAAGAGCTGGATCGATGAGTGGGAAATCCCTCCTGACTCTCAGTGTCTCGTCAAGAACATCCACCCCAAGAGGTCGTTTGGGGAGGATCAGACGTGCATTGATGTCAATCCCAAGAAAGGGGTGGTGAAAGCGGCTCAAAATTAGGGAGTGGGGAAGTGTTGGTGAAAGGAAGGATGGAATCAAGAAAGAGTTGTCGATGCAGGTGTCGTTGAAAACAATGAGTTGCACAAAAGAAGTGCACATCGGCGAAGGACGAGCAAGAAAACTTTGAACGAGCTCGTTCAAAGGAGGATGGTCAAGAATTTCTGAGCCAAATGAGTCTCCGTGACACACAATCTCAAGGGAGATTTCGAAGGAGGTGGAAATGATAACAAAGAGGAAGTAGGAGGTTCTGTATAACGGTTTGCATGTACGAATTATATACCCGCCACCAGGGGGATTCTTTACCCTTGCTTTCTCTTATAGCTAGATACTCTTTGGCTTCTGGTTTTGATGGAGGATACCCAGACATGGAATGGCACATTGAGCAGGAGTTCAGGTGTTTCTGAAACCGAAGGACACTGGCTTTGGGTCAGTAAAAGGAAGTCATGAAATGGTCAAAGACGTGGATAGAAATGCCCAGAAGGGCAAGCAGTACATCATAGTCTGGTCAATGCCAGGTGGCTGTACCTCTAGTACCTCTAGTACCTCTAGTAATTAGGCCGGAAGTAGAACAGAGCACCTAGCTAGCCAGACTGAATGAAAGTACAAACATGTAGGCAGTCAATGAACCACATATGCACCCAACGACAAGTGACTGTCATTACGATCTTTTCTGTATGCACGCTTTACTCTCGGCTTACTTGTGATTATGGTGATAGCCGCCCACTGTTAGGACCACATAATAAGAACGGTATCACAACCTATCCTTGGCTGGTAAAAAGGGTGGTGTCAATGCCATGTTGTTGAAAAGATAAGTCATCTGTGAAAGCTCTTTAATGCGCGTTCCGATCAATATGAGAAGGGAGTAGGTCCCGGAGTGAATCTTCTCCATCATAATCTGGAAGAACAAAGCGTAAGAGCCGGGTTATTGAGATTCTGTGACACTCTTGTCCACTCATTTTTGGATTAGGGGGATGGCTACCTCTATCTACTATCTCTATACCTGTAACTGAGGCACTTTATGTTAAGAAAATGCTCATTCACTTGGGGGCTCTTCCACCGTTCTATATTGTACTAAGCTCGTCTTCATGAACTCGAGAAGTACCGGTGTAGTTCTCCATACCATCGTATTTTTTCAATCTCCAGTCTACATAATGCAAGGAACCAGACTACCTAAGGACTGGAACTGCCTCCGCACTCTCTAGAGATACGGTCAGTGACCGTGACCGTGGCAGTTAGTGCCTTCCTCTTGATTTTCCCATACATATCTACCTGTCTTTTCCCACCTAGTTCCAGTCTGTGATAAGATGTTGGCAGATGGAAGACAACCCGCAGCACGTCCCGTACTTAGGTAAAAAAAAGACCTCTACAACACTATGCACTCCCACTGCATTACTATTTAGCCAGCTCAGTTTCCCAGAATTAAACTAAATGCCCAAGTATCGGAGACCATTAAACTCGTGCTAGGTACCACACGGCAGCCCGTACAACCTGATAATTGACTTCCACACTCCCTTTCAGGCTCCTTGCACTAGGCAGGTACGTACCTCTGAAGGAACTCTCCCCGTCAGACTAAAGGTAACTTCGAGGTAGAAGTTCAACTTACCAAACACGTCGTCCTACTATCCGTAGAAGTTCATACCTAGAGGTATTTAGCATCACAGCGAAAAGTAACCGTGTCGATGGGATATAGGCAAGGCGTAGAGGTATGCACATGACAAATAGATCTACATACCTCTACCTCTACTTAGAAAGAGTCCAGCACTCACGATATCTACTCAAGATTGAAGTCTGGCGCCAGTACCAACGTACCTACATGTTGGTACCATTCTTGGATGACCTTGAAGTTCGATGTGCGCTTGTGATGGTTTGCCAGTCGAGCCTTGATGAGTTATTGGGTCAAAGGCTAGACGCGATCAGGACATATGACCTCCAGGAATTTACCTACATATACACTATCGGCCACCACTCCCCCCCTTCTTCATCTTGACCCATGTGTATTGGGCATACAACGTAAAAGTCTTCAAACGATTTACAGGGCATTCGCCTCAGACTTCTTGCGCGCTTAAGACTCTTGCAGCTTCTGGATATCTTCGTGGGACAGGGAGGTCAGGAGCGGGGATTTTCTCTATGAATCTGCTCCCGTTGACGTTCAGCTTCCGTCTCATTCTCAGTCATTGCCGGCGTCCAAAACTGCAGCTCACCATGTCCACGGAGAATCGAGCTAGCAACACCATACTGGCTTTGGTGGCTATTTCCTACCTGGCAGGCCAAAAGGTAGACAACAAAAGCTGAGAAAAGGCGTATATTTGCTCTATATACCGAACCGAATGGCTCGTAGCAAGCACTTTTCAAGATATCTGGTGCTTATCCCTCGACAAGCATCCTGCAGGAATCGCAGCGCCCAGCTGCTAAAAGCTGCTAAAAGTACATTAATCTCGTAAATCCTTACCAAGGAAATAACAACAAAGAGCAATAAAACCCATAAGGGACCCTATAGTAAGGTATGAAATACCAACTTTTCCATCTCCCCCACCCAACTCCTTAACTCCGCGCAGTACCCCAACCCAACCCAGATCGACGATATAGAAACGAGAGGGTATCAAGCTATCTTGACACGGAAAAGATATCTCAGACGAATCTGAGCAACATCATACGCAATGTACTCGTTGTACAACAGAGAACAGCCCGGGACGTTTGTGTTGCCTGGTTTGACCGAGGTGTCGGGCTGAACTTCTCATTAGCAACCATACCTGCCTTGTTAAGATCGAAACGGAAGCGAGAAAATAACTTACCATCATCACCCCCTGCAGTGCCGGGTTCACGGCGCCAGCATCCTTCCACTTCAACGGGCCAGTTCCTCCCTTGCCCCACGTGGAAAGCATCCCCTTCTGCTTGGCGTGCTCTCCAGCATTGTAATCGGCACCAGTCAACTCCTGGATGGGGTCGCCAAGCTCAGCCTCGCACAGCAAGAGGAGGGCCGTGCCATTGGACATGTATGCACAGCAGTAGCCGGCTGACTTGCTGGACATATCTGCCAGATAGACACCCTTGCCAAACATGTAGCCATTGACGGGCGCCTCCGGCGGCGCGATGCGGAGACCCTGGCTGAGAATACCGCCAAAATTGGTGGAGCGGGAGCCGTGCCACAAAAGCTTGCGATTCTTCTTGAGCTTCATCTTGCCGTCGGCATAGTCACTCTGGTCGAAGCGGTCGAACTCGCCCTGGCGCTCGATACGGAATATCTCCTCCACTTGGTAGTTGAGACCGTGAGTATTACCCCGTGTCTCGACCAGGTAGTCTGCCAGTTGGGCGAACTCGGTGGAAGCCCGGTCCAAAGGCGTCATCTCCTGCATCTTGAGGCCTTGGTACTGCCTGTCAAGGGGATGGACATCGAACTTGGTCTTGTCGACTTTCATGATGTTGCTAGCTTCCTTCAAATCGCTCAAGTTCTCAAGCAGCTCGATTTCCTGCTTCAACTGCTCGTCGGCCGCAATGACAGGTGGTCGCTCACGACCGAACGCGTGCGGAATTACGGAGTAATAGGTGTTTGATAAGTGCTCAACCGCTTGCTGGTACGGTAGACCATATTGGGAAGCTTTGGCGGGGTCGGCAAACAGCTCCGAAAGATTCTTAAGCGCCTGGAAACCGCGCATGATGGTGGCCTTGCTGAGCTTTCCCAATGGTAACTTGTTGCGATCGTACTTAAGTGCCGCCATGGTGTTGTCCATTAACTGCTGGTTGAAGATGAGTTCCATGAGCTTAGCCACTGAAGGGTGGAGTGTGCAAATGAGGGGCTTCTGGTCCTCTTTCTCTTCTTTCGTGGCCGCGCTGCCCTCCGCTTCCTCTTCGTCATCGGATTCATCCTTATAGTTCACCTCGACGAAGGCATACTTCTTGGGCTTGGGGTTATCACCTCGGTTGCTCCAGAGCAATCCCGACTTGTCCTTGAACTTCTTTTCGAAAGTTTGCAGGGCATCTTGGAGAGACTGGCAGTCAATGAGCGCGTGCTGGCCGGATTCTCCGACACGCCCCCAGCGCGTCCAGACAGCGCACCAGCCGCTCGACTGCGTCAGAAGCTATTTGATGAGTTAGTCTGGGGGTGCAGCAGGCGACGTTGTGACGGTGACTTGCCTGAAGACGATAGAACTTGTTGTTGTTGCCAGTGGAATTGGTCAGGTTCAATGATGCGTCATAAATAACACCATCAGAATCAACATGAACGGCGAAGCCATATGGAGCGCCGGCGTCCACAGGAATCTGCACAGTCTTGTCCTTCAAGATTTGGCCCTCGCCCATGGCCCTTTTGGTTTCGAGTTTGGACCTTTTCAGAGTGTCCTCCTCCTCACCATCAGCCTTGGCGCCATCCTGGGCAGGCGACGGCGATCTCTTTCTCTTGGTGCCTCTGGTGTCATCGCCGTTGGTCTGGGAGGTAGTATCTGCGTCAGCCACAGAGGTGTCGCTTGCGGCATCCAAAGAGGACAAGTCCAGAGCGTAATCCTTCTCAGGATGTCGGGTGTTGGTCTCTTTGGTCTTCAGCAGCCAGTCAATGCTGACAACGGGGATGCTCATTCCGTGTGCCTGCTTGACTTTGGCGCTTATTTTGTCGGTGCTCTTGTCCGAGTAGATTACATGGGTGACGCTCTGCACGATGGTAGTCCCGGTGGTGTTTGCTCCGAGGGACTCTGCTGTTTTCTTGTGCTGGTCTTGACCGCCAACAAAGGTTCCGCTAAAGACAATGCGACAGTCTTCAAGCGGAAGTTTGGCTGGGGCAGCCGCTTCCTTCTTTGCTCGTCTGGGCGGCATCGCGACGAACTGATGGGGTCTCAGGAGGAAACAAAGGTGTGAAGTGTGTGAAGGCGCGTCCGAAAGTAAACAAACAATGGGGCGTGGAAGTAGGAAAGAAGGGTGAGACAGGGCACTCACTCCACGACCGTGTCAAGATTGATCAACAACCTCAAAGTCAAGTGAGATGGACCTGATGGAAAATTCGAACGAACTTCAGCTGAGAGGACGAGTTCAGTTGACAAGAAGAGACGAAGGATGAGTGCCACAAAGGAGAAGGAAGGAAGCAGCAACTCAGTTTTGGGAGATATCATTTCATTTTCATCTCCTGTCGAGCCATACAAACAAACCATTTGGGGTAAGCGCGCTCAACGTGCCCTCCAGGCAACAGCCGCCCCTGCTCTCCTTCTATTGAACCACTTTAACGCCAATTCATCGCGAAATCACGGGACAGACCGCAGGATAGCTGCCTGCTCTTGCCATTTGTTCTTCAGGCACAGCAGGCAGCTCATCAAGGTGATCCACAAACCGCCAGGCAACAACCACCCCTGCATTCCGAATTGGCCAAAGTGACGTGATGCCAAGAGCTGGGGTAAGTCACGGTAAGTAGCTTCCACTTTGGAGCTTTGGAGTTCCTCAACAATGAAGAGATGCCGCGTCGGCAACAAAAGACCATTTATCGTTTTGTTGTCTCCATTAGTTTTCGAGGGTTATGGCCATGGGATTATTGTGGTCACAGCAAGATGTGACTGCGGTCAACTCGAGATCTCACAGTTCCATTCTGCAGTGGGGGGAAAAGTGTGCAATCTAGAGAGTGTGATTGGTCCAGATACTCGAAAAACTGGGGTAAAGAGAGTGTCCTGAAGAGCCTCTCAGTATTCCAGAAGCAGTAAAGTGAAACAGTTTCAGCACTTTCCCAAAACTTGAATTGCTCAAGTCCACCGAGCCAGGAAACACCGACCGCTTCCAGACAAAAACAAAGAGTTGAACCCCATCGATGGCATATTCTCTCATTCCAGCTGTTCACCGTAGGTTGTTGTAGGGCTTCACAGACTCGGTCTTTTCTGTGTATCAAGATCCGGATGTTCTGGGCAGCGGGAGGGAGCATTCTGGCCGCTCAAACCCCAAATCCAACTTTACAGTCCTCAAGCCACAACCATCCAACCCTCTCACCCTGCCCGCCCGCTTTCACCTCGCACCTGGAAGAACCACACCTAGGTAAGTAGTGTATCATGCAGCGCACACACACCAGCCCGACGACCACGGCCACGACCACGACCACATCGCCAAGTCAATTGACTCTCCAGCCTCAGCTGCCAGCCCCAAAGTCCAACGTAAGCCCTCCAAGGAAAAAAAAGATCGTCAAACTCTCCACCCCTCAGCTGCCAGCCTTGAAATCCATCCAAGCCCTCCAAGAAAAGATCGTCATGCTCCCGTCGCCACACACACCTAGTGTACCACAACAACCATCAAGCTTTCTTATCGGGTATCGCCACCTCCTTGATTTTGAGGCTTAAACTACCGTGATCCGCGCTGGGCCCAAACCGTTCTAGACCTTCCCCAACCCATCCATTGAACCCGGTCCAGTCCAAAAACTCCAGTCCCCAACGACCTGGTTGCTGTAACCGAACGGAACACCGACCGACCGTACCGCACACCCGCACACCCGCACTCCGCACCGCAAGTCCGCGTATCTGAACCACTGCCATGCTTCCCTTTTATTTCCGTCTTTTTTCCAGCTCGTCTGCCTTGTCTTGCTTCACAAAAACACACACACACACACACACCCGTCTGGTCCGGACCTACGATCCGAGCGAGGTCTGGTCTTCCTTCACCAAACCTCTGCCGGCACGTGGTGTAAACTGCTAGTCTAGTGCAGTGAATACATACCTACTTACCTACCGTACCTAGCAAAGTGACGATAACCTTGTTCAATACAAAAAGATGAATGTGTTTTTTTTTATTTGTGACTTCCCATTCCTTAAGGTGTACATATATCGTCAGTCATATGACAGTACTACCACGCTAGTCTAAGCTTTTACATCCATGCAAGAGGTGTACGTACTTACATACACTAGTGTAATAGGACACGTGCCGTTCATTCGGCAGAGCTTTGACCCTACGCTACCTACCTACCTACCTACCTACCTACCTTACCTAGCAAAAACAATTTGGTTCAAGTTTCAAATCACAACCCGGATTCTCAAAGAAAGCCAAGATCGGGACCTGTGTGTGACTTTTTTTTGTTGTTGTGTAGTGACCAATGGTGTTCGGGGTGTATACCCGGTTATAAGTGGACATCGATCCATGTCGTTGATCACGTTAAGGTTTGGTTTGGTTGGGTGCAGTGCAGTTGTTTGGTTGATCACGGACCTAGGTTCCTTCCTGGGATGTGTGTGTGTGTGTGTGTGTGTTAGGTAGGGGAGGGAGGGAGGGGAGGGGAAGCATGGGTGGCATGGATCAGATACGAAGCTTGACCCAGCCGAGTGGTTTCAAGTCGGCAAGTCGATGATCCACGGCACCACCCAGACATGGCTGAAACGAGTGAAGGCATCACGACAATGCATGCACAAGCAAAATAGGTGAAGTCGAAGAGCTGATGGAGGGACTTTGCACGTAACGAAATAAGAAAGAAGAGTAATTGAAAAGCAAATAAACATTAAAGTAACAATAAACATGACAATGACAACAAAACAGAAAGAAACGAATTCCTTCTACAACACAGGTATTATCTACCACCTACGTATACATACAGAGAGAGATCTTTGGTACCCCTCCTCCCCGCACCTCTCTCCTCTTTCGTCCATTTGACAAGGGAGTCTTTTCTGCCAGACTTGCCGAACTTTGATCCATTCTGCTGTTTACCCTATGCTAGTAGGTATGTTTCCCCCCCCAAAGGCCCATCCGGAAACCAGTCCCGATCCCAGTGTGCAATTCCCCGTTGATCGCCGCCGAAACCAGCCCAGCCCAATCACCCAGCCTTGACGTGACGTGCCTATCCGTTCGGCCTGCCTAACCCCATTCTCCCATCCGACCGACCCAGTGACCAGACTGCCGAGCCATTGACAGAGATGAATGGCAACAACCCCATGACCATGATGGTGGTGATAATAATGATGATGATGATGATTACAAAAGTAGCAGGTGCTAGCAACATTAATCAAATGCCGCCTAGTCACCGCGTGTAAGGATGATAATGATGAGAATGATGATGATGCAGATGCAGTAGAATGAAAGTATGAAAATGATGCCATTTTGTACATGATTAGTAGTAAAGGAAAAGATGGCATTGCAAATTGCAAAATGCCCATAACAAATGTATCCCGAGCGCCCCAAGGTATAATCCGCCAGCCCGTCCGCCCGTCCGTTCCGCCAGCCCGTCCGTCCAGGTTAAACCCATCCATATTTTTGGTCTTGTTCCGAGCCGGTGGGCTTCGTGCCTCTTCCTGACCTCGATGACCGCCGTGCAGCGCATCTATCGTGCTACTGCTACTGCTTGCTTGTGATGCTTCTTGCTGTATCCTACACAATTCGCCCCGTTTGTGCCACCGTGTTCATCTCTTGGGTTAGGTTGGCCTCCAGTTCTGCTTCTCCTCTTCCTCCTCCATGCTTGCTAGCTTGTGTGCTTGCTCTGGCTCTCTCAGCCCTCTTTTTCTTCTTGTCTCGTCTGTGTTCTAGCTTGTTCTGGTACCGGCCAGGAGTTCTGCTTTTTGTAGATTCGATGACGAGCCGAGTCCCCAGAACTCAAGACTCGTGGTGGGAAATTCGGGCCCGCCGTTACATTACTCCTATACCCTTACCGAACTCTCGCTTCGGAGTTCCTTACACCGAGGGTGGCTGCAAGTGCCGCAGTACAGTGTGCTCTTGCCACAGGCGATGACCTTTGCGCAGGAGCATGTGGTCGACTGCGAAATGAGCGTGGTCGAGCACGCGTACGAGATCTTGGTGCCGCACATTTTGGATGCTTCGCTTTGTTGCGTTGCCTTTGACCGATTGGCGAGTGACTGGAGTAGTAGCCGTGGTGATCTTGATTGGTTGGATTTGGTTGACTTGTTTGCAGTTTAGCGATTGCTGATCAACTGCTGTTTGGGTAGAAGTAGGTAACAGTTGGTGGTGATCTGGGGGATCGCTGTTAGCAACTTGTTTTCCGCACATTTTTTTCTCGGGCGAGGACTTTGGGGCATCAATTCGACAACGTTGAATGAGTATCGAATTCACAGCCAAGGTGCCAAAAAGGTAGAGGAGATCACCAAACTTACGTCGACTTGAAGTGACCACTGGATGGCAATGGAAATGGAAAATCTTCTTCCTTGCTTGATTGAGGAAAGATTCGTTTTTTTTTTTCAGTTCGTCGCAAGCGAGGAGAAAGAAGCGAAGAAAAGTTCGACCGGCCAGAGAAGAGGGTGGGAGACGCTGGGAATTAGTCCGTCTCGGTCCAAACGAAACCTTCTGTGGGTTGGTGATCTTGGGTAAGGCGAACAGGCGCAGCCAGGCAGTGTTCGATCGGCCAGCCGGGGGGGTATCGAAATGTCTGAGATGTGGTGGAGAGTGCGTGTGTGTGCCCGTTTGCAAGTGTTGTGTGTGTCGGGTAAGGTAAGAAACACAACCTAGCCCAGTGATCACTCAGCTCTGTCGTCGGAGGTCCGCGATCGTGGTGGTGGTGGTTCAAATTTGTTGGTGTGTGGGTAGGGCTTGCTTGTTTGGATGATCACTGGCAGGGCTCGGTGGTTTTATAGCAGACTTTGCTCCTTCTCGAGTTGTTCTGTTCCTTCCCGATTCGTGTCGGCCTAAATAAGATGGGAGATCCGAGGTCCGGATGTGTAAAAGGCTGCTGGTGCTGCTGCTGCAGGAAAGAACTGCCAAGAGTTGCAAATGCGTGACCGTGTTAAAGTCGGTTCGGCTAGCTAAGATATCAGGGGTATAAGCTGAAGATGCAAAAGGCACCCAGCTGCTTGTATGAAGCCCCTTTCACTCTCTGGTCAGCTCATCAATGCAATTGACAAGCCGGGTTATCCATATATAGTTGTGTGTCGTGTTGTGTCAGTGTCCCATGCTGCTGTGCTTGTCGTCTGGTAACGATTAGGTAAGGTGGTCGTGGTGGTCTGGGGGTAGTAGATAGGAGAATTTTCCAGAGGGCTGATCTGATGACAGGCTCGTAGCGATATATTTGACTTTTGAGAGGTCAAGGTACTTGGATCAGAAATATATCGCGCCGGACGCATCGGGCTGCCCACGCTCTTCCGGGCTATGCCCCCATCCATGTCTGCCTCTCGTCCATGTCCAAGCCCATGCCTTCTGGTCGGCTGGGCCTTGTGTTGCTTCCGTGCTCTGTGTCCCACTCCGTGACCCCCCTCCGGGTCCTCCTTCAAGATTGACTCCTGAATGGTCGCCGTGCTTCCTGCTGCAACGTTGATGTCGACATGGCCCAGGATGGCACCGGATGGAACCCAAAATTGGCATTCCTGGCTGCTCTCACGATGAAGTAATGGCCGCGGCAAGCCCCATCGACCCCTGTCTTCTTGAGTGAGGCCCTTTCTGGTGTGGACGGTCCCGTCGTGGTCTGGTCGGCAGGGTCGATGATCTACCGACGTCATGCGGCAGCAAGCTGGTCAACAAGGGCACCACCACTCACCAGAGGAGGCTTTTTACAAAGGCAGGCATGCACTGCTGGTGCCCTTCTTGGCTGGCTGGCTGCCCAAGTAGGTACCTCTTGCCCGTCGTTACCTTTCTAGTGTGGTGCAAAATTGCAGTTACGAGACCAGTACCAGTCCGTTCCAGTCCGGTACGCCGTGTTAGTGGCTGGCCCCACGGCGTTTTATGGGCCTGTACAATCCACCTTCCCCCGCCAACTCTCCCAGTCCACAACACGGGCTGCGGCCACGTCGTGCGGTAGATAGAGGTAGACACGCGAAAGCATTTCCGAGGAGACAGTGTTACTAACAGATGTGTAAGCAATCTGTGCCGTGTTTTGTTAGCTCTACTGTACACAGGCCTCAATTTCTGTACGTGCATCATCATCATCATCATCACCAACACCAACCTCCAAACGAACGATTGCACTCATCATCAACCTCAATTATTCTTTTTTCCTGTCTCACCAACCTATGAGACACAGACAACCGATATGCTTGTCTGACGGATGCCCAAAACATTGCCGACTCAGCAAGGATGCCTTATTTCCTCGCCAATAGTTCCAAGATGATGTTGTGCTCCGAACGCTCAAGGTGTGTGTAAAAGTACACTAATCCTGCCCCCAATCTGCAAACCAACCCGAACCTGGAAATGCTTCATTCCGGATCGCATCGTCTCCAGACCCTGAACTAATCCTCTCCCGGCTTCCCTTGAGCTCACCTCATCTCATCCCACATCATATCCTCTTGCGTTTTGGCGCCAAGCAGACGGGTTGGTTGCGGTTCATTGCATATTTGGGCTGAAACAAGCTGGAGCCGTGAAACAGAATTTGATGGAGCTTAGCTTGCCATTCTAAGATCTACCAACTGCTACACTACCTACCTACCTTTTACATCTACGACCACACAGCTTCACTACCTCTACCTACATAGTAGAGTCACCATACAATATGTGACCGGGGCAGCGATATGGAAAATGCCTAGGTACCTAGCTTCATGAAACTTCCCCAAGATAGCGTTGTGGCCTGGACAGTTCGCATCCACTCTGTTCGTATTCATCTTGGCCCTTTGCCGAGGGTTCCATTATTACCGGAGCTCTGTGGTCAGCAACCGGCAAAGGACCTAAGTATCAAATAACAAATCCACCGGCAAATTGCGGGCAGCTTCTGTTAACGTAGATCATGATTTTGCGCCTCTTGTCCTGGCCAAGCCTACCTCCCCCTGGTCCGATATCTCGTCCCTGGATAGAAGGTGGGCAGGATTGGTCACTGCACCGACGGTGGATGGATGTCGACCCCGATTTTCCCTAGCGGGACCGAATTCTGCTCGACTATACCTTAACCTTATGGAGACCTCTCCGGCCTGTCCGTCCTCCGACACGAGCGGGAGACGACGACATCATCATCGGTTATGAACGGCTGCTCATCCGGCAGATGTTGCGCTGCTGACGGCGTAACGACTTCAACGCTTCATCAACAACTTAGCTAATCTATGAGACCTTGACTGTATTATTGGAGCTGAAACTCGACGGTGCACTCATTGACCGGCGCACCGACCTCTTTACTAGCTGTCGTCGCAAGCAAAACACCTCAAAAACATCATGGATGTCTTGTTGATGGTTTTGGCTAAACTAGAGGCGCCTACCTACCCCACCATTTGACCCCCAAAGCCCAGACCCCAACTCAGCGCAAACTGCTGACAAGCTTTTTTTTTTTTTTTTTTTTTTTTTTTTTTTTTTTTTTTTTTTTTTTTTTTGGATCTCATCAGAACCGTCTGGTAACTCGCAAGTTCCTTGATTTGTTCCATCAGCCACCACCACCACCCGAGTAACCGAGCTACACTCGGCTTCAACTTGCACTGCATGGCTATGTACTGCATCGAGCTGTACGATTCACCCTTTTGGATAAGGACGGGAACCATCACCCAAGAGCTGAATCTCTCGCTGAAACATTGCTGTCAGTGCTGAAGAGTAGATCTTACAATCTCGATTCGCAAATCTCATCACCACCGATTGTGTGACGGTCCAGTTCTGGGCGGTGAAATCGAATCCTGGTGGTTTTTTATGCCCAACACTGAAGGGCTATCCCAAGTAACCAGAGGCATTGACTGCTTCAGAGAAATAAAAAGAAGAAAGAAAAAAAATGCCATAGCGGGAACGCACCAATCAGTTGCGCGCAAAATGGCAACAAGTGAGGTTTGATGCCACGGTGAGCATATTGAGGTCAATATTAATTTCACTAAATCTGTCTGTCGTCAGATTACACATGTTTGAAGGACCTCCAGTGGATCTCTGTTGGGTTTTTTTTTTTGGTGTCTTGTTTTTTTTTCTTACCTTTACCTAAGGTAGTTACCCCCGCGACCCAGGCAGTAATGGAATCCCGGCCAGTGGCCCCGAACACCCCCCCGACCGCCGCGGTTGATACCGTAATTACGTGCGTGTACACACATGGATGTTACTGTACAAACTCCGTACCGATGTTTAGCCGGCCACATCAAAACACAGGCCAGCGGGAGGAACCGTCTTTCCGACAAAAGGAAGATTATGAGATGTACCTGTCGCAAGCTCGGACACGACCCGAGAATCTGGAAGTCGGCCAAATGAATCTGGGGCTTAGGGAATTAAATCAAATCTGACGTTGGGCGATCAGCGATTATCTCTCGTTTCAGGATTTTACTGGCGCTTATGGGGGGTTCAGAGTAATATTCCGATGGGAGTTCATGATTCTTGGCCAAAAGCTACCTAGGTACCTACCTCGAAGACACGACGAGTTCTTCCTCGGTGAGAGTCTGGTTGTGATGACAACTTCAACTGGGTAGAGGTACTTACCTGGAAGGTTAGGTGCCTACATATGTGTCCGTCCGGTGACTGAGCAAATCATGAACCAGACGCTGTGTTGCTGACGCCGCTGAGAGACAGGCAAACAGTTCGGAGGTTCAAACTTCAAAAGAACCATGCGGGCCCACCCTCAAAGCCCCAAAAGTCCAGAACACCGCCCACACCACACCCAGGAAAGAAGAGCTTGGCATCTTGAAATCTGCCTTTAGTTGCGTTTCACCTTTCATGACACACATTTCGGCTTTGCACCCACCCGCCCACCACACCGAGCCGCTGGCTCGAAAGATCAGCAAGGATCGCCATTAAGCCGCTGTTTCGAATCGAGAGCGGGTACAGATGATAGAATGAAACGATTATTTGCATGATAAACGCGGCTACACACGTGCTGTGCACATGCTGTTTTTCCAACAGCAGCGACAAAGAAACAACCAAACACGCCCCGAGAGGCAAAAGGGAAATTTGGGAGGCCTCAAACCAGATCCAAAATGAACGGATTCCCCTGAAGATCTTGATCGCTGGTGATCCAGTGATCCGGAGAAATAGCCCTACCCGTCCCCCTTTCCAGAGCCTCCTCTCGAGCTGAAAGAGGCTTCCTCCCCTTGCCATGGCGGAGCCGTGCACACGAGATGCAATATGAACTCTATCTGTACACTACCTAGCCGACCGGTGATCACGCAGCAGGAGAACGGCGACCTCATCACATACCTACCTAGAGACAGCGCCAGCGGGAATCCAACCCGAGCATTTCCGAACGGCACAACATGTCCAGCAACGCCGGCCCTCCTTCAATCTCCCAGCTCATTGTCCATCATTGTCCACAAATGTTTACGTGATAGGTACCCTTCCTGGTATTGGCCATCACTCATTTCCCTCATCAGCCACCGTCGCCGCCAGAAAAAAAAAAAAAAAAGGACGCTCGCTCGATGGTGCCAGGCAATCTCCAGAGGCGCGAGGCCGGGGCTTCTATGTCGGGATCCGGGGTCCGCGCGGGCGTTGCTCAGGCGTGTTTTTTTCGTACTCAAAATTGCTTCCGAGGAGTCAAGACCTATTGTCTCCAGTCAGCTCTTGGCTGTCATGGAAGGAGTCATGAGGCAGACGAAAGATCTCATGATGGCAATGGAAACAGGTGGAAATATGCAAGATGTCTGAGGTGGAAGAAGCCGTCATATCCGGTCGGATCATGAAGTTACCGAGACGCTCGAGTCTGGAACGTCAAAAGCTCATTACTATGGTCATGGATGAAGTTCGGAAGGCAGGTACTGCTTGGCTTCAGCTTCATTCTTTCCCTTCAAGTCTTACCCATACCCATTACATGAGACTGCCACTACAACGTTGCATATAACAAGCGGAACTTTGCGCCGGCTTGCGCCTCACGTGTCGTACATATCCGCTCCCGCGCCTTCTGAGTCTAGAAGCCTTGGAACTTTGGAAGGGCTCCTCTACAGGAGACACAGAAATGCTTGGCGGCTTGGCTTCCATCTTGTTGCTGAAATCGCCAAACTCGATATAGAAGCCTTGCCCCGTCACATTTGCAGAAAAAGTGGTGTTTGATGTTGATTGTTTACAATTGGTTTCAGCTCAACGACTATTTCGGGACCAGACTCATTGTCGACACGATACCTCTCTCCTTTCCCAGGCATCGGCCACCACACATCGATTTCGAAATGCGGTACCGTTCCGAAGATTCGACATGCTCGAGATCCAGTCTTTAACCATACACGTATTGATCTTACCTAAAATTCAATATATCGGATGTCAACACTGATCCGCCATGCCGATTTGTTACCTCCTTCTTTTTTTTCTCTTCTTCTTCGCTGGCTGGGCCTCACCGCCGTCGTCGACATGGAACATCAAAGTTTGGTTCATGGTTCTAGCCTTTTCTTTCTCCCTCCTCAAAGATTTTTATTTGTCTTTTCTGTCACTTGACCTCAGACATCCTCTGCCTCCGCAGAATGCTCAACCCCTCAACCCAGCAATCGCAAGCGAGCTACTGCAGGCCGACTTTGCATCAATTTCTTTTCTTCTTCTTTTTTTTTTCTTCGCTTCCCGTGATCTTCGGTGTCTCGCTCGCTTCGATTCGATTTTTTGAATCGCTTCTTCGGCACACCCTCCCTTCCCGCTCATTCGTCCGTCTGTCCGTCTGTCCGTTCGTTCGTTCGCCCGCTCATTCATTACCTGTAGGTACCTCTGGGTAGGTATCTTGATCCGTAACAAGAAGTTACCTCTACCTACCCATCTTCTTGTAGAGATAACTTCGAAACATTCAGCAAGATTATCACCGAGATTCCCGCCGACACCATCGTGGCCATCGTCGCCATCGTGACCCAAGCGTGCAATGTACGCTGAGGCTGGTACCCTCTGTACTCTTCCTCAACTTTCTCCCGCATGGCATGGTTATCCTCGCCAGTCGTGGAGGTCCTCGAGTCGGCTCGCGCAATTTCCGCACGAGCAAATTCCGCGGTGACCCCGAAAAAAAACACAAAAGCCAAATTTAGATTGGGCCAAACAGACCAGACCAGACCAGACCGGCCTGTGCTTCATGCAGTTTCAACCACCCCGCCTAGCCAAAACCCCCGATCCCCGCAAATACGGGCTCGGCAGCTTCCGTTGGGCGTACACTGTATGTGTTGTTTGTTGCAATCAAGCAAGCAAGCAAGCAAACTTGTGTAGTCTGTCGGGATATTTTTTTTCAACGTCGGTCGTAGTTCGGTTGAAAAGCCGTGCCGTTGAAAAGTGGAAGGTCGGTCGAGACCGCGACCGCTGGAAAGCCGAGATGGATCAATACCTAGATAGTGAATGTCATGCATAATGAAATGTTTGTTTGCATCCATCCATCCATCCAGCCAGCCAGATGTACCCGTCGACCCGCACACGTCGACCCGTCGTAAGCTTGCAAGGAGTGTAGAGGTATTTAAAGAATGGCCGGGTCTAGAACTATGCTGGACCGTCGTCACATGATGCAAATTCCATATGCAAACGGAAAGAATATGAGGGAAAGCCGCTGCATCTTTGCAACCACACTAGACAATGGTGGGTGGTGGTGGTGGTGGTGGTGGTACATACACCTACCTCTAGTGGTGGTGGTGACTGACATGGACATGACTCGCCAAGACTCACGATGTCCCTCAACTTCCACTTTTCAGCTTTTGCTCGCTGCCAAGACGCCATTATCTCGTCAAGAGGAATATGTACTACGTACAGTGGGGCGCCAAAAAAAACGACCAACTATTTTTTTCCCCGCAAAAAGGGCCAAAACTCAGCTTCTTCGACTCTTAATATCTCAACGAAGCGTAGTGTAAAATTCAGTCTACTTTTGAATTAAATATGTCTTTGAGAGGAAATGTCAATACAAGTTGTCCGAAAGGATACAATTGAAGGGGGCGCGAAAGCGGAAGTACCAAAGTAACTTTTCGAAAAGCGTCTCAAATTCTACCCACTATAATGCACTATAAATCCACTACTCGTGCTCCGCCCCCACTTTTTTGGGACTCGCCAAACTCGCACCCACCTAAGTGGGTGCTCACCACTAGAACGGCCAACCCAGCAAAACGGCCACTATAGTCAAGTACCAAAATGATAAAAGCTTGTAACTCAACACAACACCCAGTTGAAATAAGAAAAATATTATGAGCATGATCAGGGAAGTGTATTGTATAGAGGAAGCCCTGTTTCACCTTGAATTCTTACGACGCTGGAATGTTTATGTTTTGGCTTAGAAACCAAGCTCGAAATTGCACCTCTAACCCTAACCTGACCGTTTTGCTGGGCTGGCCGTACTGGTGGTGAGCACCCACTTAGGTGGGTGCAAGTTTGGCGAGTCCCAAAAAAGTGGGGGCGGAGCACGAGTATAACGAAATATCCTTTTCGTACTCTCATTTGGTCAGTTGTCATCACACCAATAAGAAAGAAAAGTTGATTCCAGGCCTAGATTCAGTAAATAAGATCATTTGCCTATGTCCTTCCCAAGTGCATTTAATTTTGGAAGATAATTGAATACAAAAACTAAGAGTAATAGAATTGAGTTTTGGCCCTTTTTGCGGGTAAAAAAATAGTTGGTCGTTTTTTTTGACACGGGATTGTAGAAGTATGTACTAACAAGAAAGCATCCACTGTTTTTACAGTACCTACTTTATCTGGAAGGTAGGTAAGGTAGGTATCACTTGCACATTGTAGGTACTTACTTAGGTACCTAAGTAGCCAATTCAACTCAATCGCGATCGATCCTGCACAATCATTGTGCGTATGCGTGCAATGCAATGACGCCAATATTGAAACTTAACTGGTACAGCCGCTGGCTTTGTGCTCCCCCAAACCTGCTGGACCTTGACCGCAAAGGTTGCCCAACCCAACCTACCTACCGAAGAGCTTCGCAAGCTTCCATCCACTTCCATTTCTACTTCCACCTGACGGCTTTGTTGGTTATCCGTCTATCCCACATCGCGAGATCCGGAATCGAGCGAATGTAGGGGAGGATCTCGCGATACTGTATTGATCGAACGGAGAGACCTCCTGGTAGCTCTAGAGGTAGTAATCGCTTGGTAGTCGTAGGGGTCACCGCTATCAACTTTACCTAACCCAATGTCTTTGTTGTACATACCTACCTACCTAGCAAAAGCAAAAAAAAGAAAGTCCCAGACCTTGTAGATCGGATGATTGGAGGCTCTGATGCGTTTTGTGTTGAAGATTGAAGCTTGAAGATGGGTGTGAACTCGCGCCTGCTGCAAAGAACCAACGCTCTTACCAACTGAGGTATCTTATGATTTCCACTTGTTCCTTAGATCGAACTGAACGTAACTGCCAAATTGCAAAGCACGCGCGCTGGTCTATCGTGACATGTATGCAACTACGACCATGCAGCCCAATGGGATTGAAAGTTCCCGTCATAATCATTCAACTTGACTCTGACTCGGCTCCCCCACGTAATATCATCAACCCCAACTCCGCCCGCGGAACAATAGAACTGAACCTTATCATTCCTTCATATTGGCCAGGCTCTTCTCCTTCACTGCCGCCCAATCACCCGTCAAACTCCCCTTCATCCTCCACCTCTTCCGGAACCTTCCCCTTCTTGACCTCCCTCTTCTTGGGCTTCAGCCACTCCTCGCACCCCAGCGGCCAATAAACTCGATTATACGGTCCACCCATCGCCCTCTCCTCCTCTGGAACCTCCTTGGGTCCCTCCGGCGCATCTTTCACATCATCCGCTGCCGTGTCTACCTCCTCGGGTTCAGCTGCCTCTTCATCCGTTGTTCTCTTCCTCTTGCCCCCCTTTTTCTTCTTGGGTGCTTTGACCGGAGGTGCAGGGCGGTTCTCGTCGTCGCGATCGTAGGGCACCATGTCATTGATCTTCTCAAAGCCGGGCAGTTTGAAGGTGCGCATGAGCTCAAAGACGGCTTGCTCCTTGTCTTTGGCTTCGATCATGAGGTCCATGTCTGGCGGGCAGGGAGGAAGGGTCATCACGCGTGGGCGATGCTTGCGTCGGTCGCGAGGGGTGACAGCGCCATCGCAGGGTTCGGAGTAGTGCATTTTCTGCTTGATGCCCTTGCGCTTCCACGTGTTGGCTATGCGCTCTTGGAGCTTGGGGTCCGAGATGTCGAGAGTACCTTCGCGAAGGTGGGCCGGGTCGAAGCAGATGTTGTGGTGGTGGTAATCGAGGACCATGGGAATGTTGAGCTCTTCGCAGACGGGGAGGAGGTCGTGGACTGTCCAGCCTACGTCGTCGTTCTCGAGGACGAGGCGATTCTTGCAGGACTGGGAGAGGCGGGCGTAGTTCCTCTTGAAGCGCTCGAGGGTGGCGGCTTTGTCGCCGAATTGGCCGCCCATGTGAATAATCATGACTGCGTCGCGGTTTTGTTGCTCCGGGAGCTTGAGAAGGGAGAGAAGTTCATCGTGATATTCGAGATCTCGGATGGCGGACTCGACTACTTCTTTACGAGGAGAGCCGAGTTGGGTAAACTAGGTACGTAAAAACCTCGGTCAGCAGCAAAGAGAAAGGAGGACGACGAGAAAACCTACCTGTCCGGGGTGCGTAGTTAAGCGATGACCAAGCTCAGCTGCTACCCTTCCTGCTTCAGCAAGCACCTCGGATGCGAAAGGCGCCAGTTTGTAACCATGTACCGGATGACTGGCAAAGGGAAACATCTCGGAGCTGAGTCGGAGGAACCTGATGCCGTACTTTTCGTTCCAGCACAGCATCTTGACAATGTCGCGGGCGTTGGCCAACCCAAGCTCCTGGACAAATTTGTGTCCCAGTTCATCCTGCGGTTCCTTCGACTTGTCGGGCTTATTCTTCAAGTGATGTTCCGGCTCATCCTCAAACTGAAGCGGATGTCTGTGATCGACAATGGATGCCATACGGCAAGTCCTAGAGCTGAAGATGGGCGGCTTTGCGTTGCGCAAGTAGGTGTTGAGACATGCCTAGGTACACTGTGTTAGATGTGGTCCTCTTTGAGTTTTTAGCAATGTACTAACATAACCTAGTCGACCCTTCCATGGCAATGGCAAGTAACTGCTATTGACAGCTGGTGGCCGAGCGGCACCGCGTTCAGCCGCATCCTGCGCATCTTCTGGTTCAATAATGTTGGTTGCGGCTGGCTCCATTTTCACAACGTCGTCAACACCAATCTCCGCCTCGCGCTCGACGTCTTTCGAATGGGTCTTGAGCACCGGTTCCTTCGCCTCCCGCTCCTCGGCATTGGTGGATTTGTGGTGATAAGGCGCAGTTGGGAAGCGGCTGACCACTGATGGC
Organism: Neurospora crassa OR74A; assembly: GCF_000182925.2. NCBI lineage: Eukaryota > Fungi > Ascomycota > Sordariomycetes > Sordariales > Sordariaceae > Neurospora > Neurospora crassa. The sequence continues at coordinate 150,279 of NC_026505.1, forward strand.
ACGGGGATACCGTCCTCTTCGAGTTGCTTCTTCTGCCGCTTTGTCGCTCTTTGTAGCCGTCTTTCCATCCTCGCTAAGCCTTCTATGGCCATCTTGACTCCCTCCTCTTGTTCCTTCCCCTCCCGCAAACAATGGCCATTTGCGTCTTTGCCCATCATACGCCCAGCCAATTCTTCCCCGCTTCGTTTTTCATGGTCACGGTCCTTTTCGCTGCTGGGCTGCAGAATATTACGACCTGATCGCCGAAGATTGCGTGCGGGTGACGGGGCCGAGGAGTCCAGGGTCGAGCTGAAGGTAGAACTCTCGCTTTGTGGCGTGTCCAGTGCCGCTGCTTTGGATTTACGGGAAGGCATGGTGTGGATGGATGTGGTTGACGTACGTCGCGTTGTGCAGACAGGCACAGCAGGACGCAGTGACCGCGTGATGTACACAAGACCGCCTGTACGGAAGCTTTGTAAATATGATGCCGCTGTGACAAACGTGGACCTTGGTCGGATGAAGCGGGCAATGTTCATAGGTATGCTAGTTCGGTGAGAGGTTACTGCTTCGAGGGAAGCAGCTGCCAATGACTCGTATTTTGAATCGAAGTAGTTTGTGGTCGGAATGCGTTGCGTGGGAGGTATGGATCAATGGTATCTCCAGATGGTGTATTTTCTGGGAGGTAGGTACTCAACGGGGTATATCAGTCCAATGCGGCCGCAATGACTAGAGGTACTGGGAGGCGTCAAAGAATGTCGATCCTAATGCTCGGGTCCAGCCGTATCCCATACACTATGTGTTAGAAATTTGAATGGCGAGCGGAAATAGCATTTCGCCGCTGAATAGGTCCAAGTCCAGTCACAGCACAATGACAGAAGTGGTCAGCAAAATTGTTGCCGTCATGTGCGCGTATTCACTCTTCGTGTCTGTGTCAGGCGCCAGAGGGTACCGCGGTGCTCTTGTTTGCCGTGGTATTCGCAAGAGGCAAAAAGAGGCAAAAGAGAAGGGTTTGATTGTGTAAGCTGTAAATCGGGCTGTCTTATATTATAACAATTCTTCCTCATGAGTGGTTGTATAGGTAAGCAGGGCACGAATGGACCCTGGAGACCCTGAGGGAAGCCAAGGGAACCAAAGCCAAAAAGCAAAAAGAAAGTGATCTCATTTGGCCACTTCAGAGGTTGAGAAAAGGGCGTTCCCCATACGTTTGTGCGATGCGTGCGAGTACAGGGGCGGGTTGGCGATCGAGCAAACATGGAAGAGAGGCGATGTTGACGAGAAAAAGAAGCGAGCCGGGTCCCCCCGTCTTTGAGCAGAATAGAACAGATCGATGACAAACCGCAGGCTGGAAGGGGGGGGAATAATTAAATGAATTCCTCCTTCTGAGATTCAATGTGCGACCGGAGCGTCTTTTTCCTTTCTCTGTCGGGTGTCAACCCTTCAGCAACAACCGGGTGATTATCAAAATGCCAGCCAGGCCAGACGAACCTCGACCTATGCTGCTTCATGCCTTCCCCGGGCAACATGTGTGAGTGTGTGTGTGTGTTAAACGCGTTGAAGATCATCTTCTCCCTGACGTTGTGCCGTCAACTTGGATCGAGATTGGCCAATCCAAATGCTTCATTCCATCAGTCGATGAAGTCATAGCGGGGCATCTGGCCCTGTAATGAGTCTCGGCCAAGCCGTCAAAGGAATCGTTTTTGGGGGGCATTTGGGGTCCAGTCCAGATATGGCCCGTGCGTGGAGCAGCCAGGCGCTGTTCGTCCGGACATGAACTTCCGTTGACTGGTTTCATGACGGAGGAACTTCAACTTCAAACATCGGCTCAGGGGCAATTGTTGTTTGCCGAGAGAAAAAGCATCGATGATGACGACCAGGAATCATCCGAGCGGCTCCCTACTTTCTTCCATTGGACCACAACCAAACCTCAACGTTCCACGGACTCTTGGTTGTCAGCCGCCGACAATTACCCGAAACGGATAACAGTCCTGGTGGTGTACAAGCCACTGTGTCCTGCGAGACTGTGTACAGGTACACTAGTGTACTGCTACCGTTGCTACCCTGAAGATCGCCAGGGACCTCCCGTCCTGCCGCTGTTCCGGAATCCCGATCGTTGTCATCGTGTCCTTCAACCATCAGATGCCATCTGATGCGTCCCCTTTTTATCTCTTTGACGCGGATATTCCGTTCATTGCATGCTGGTCTCATGGAAGGAACGGTTCAGGAATGGCTGGATTCTCAATCTTGCTTCGACTTTGCTGTCGTCGTTTGCACCATCCAACCTGCAAGGAGTCTTTAGAGGTATGTTCGATCTTCAACATAATACCTTATTGAACAACGGACCTTGCGGCGCCCTTCACCTACCTAGACTACCTACCTAGGTAGGTCCCTACGTCAAGCCATTACCCTGACCGCAAAAGTCATCACCTTTATCAGGTCCCATCTCTACAGGTACCTAGTAGTAGCCATTCCATTACTCTTTTCCGTTGATGTCGCGGATCCCACGGATGTTGATCAGTCAACATGCAATGCCGCGCCGTCTTTGGCCCTTGTGTTTGACTGTGCCGTTACTAGGTATGTCGCCTGCGATTTCTTTCCCGCATCACCAATTAATGCCTGCTTCCAGTCAGCCTACAGACATACTCAGGCTAAGCTGCGCATAGCAGCGGTGGATTATTTACTCACCGGGGTAAAAGTAGGTGTCCAGGACCTGCCAAAACATGGAGACAGGTGTTTACCTGTACACTTATCGCTTGTGCTGAGTGTATAATGTTGCCCGTCATCCTCCGTCATTCTCCCTCTGCGCCTTGTAGCTGCAGTTCTCAACCAGACACGGGACTCTCTATATACAGCTATACGCCGCTCCTGGTTGCCTATAAGGTTCACTGCTCTTCCACTGCCCCTCCAGGCCCAGTGGCACAGGACTGTCTCGCACCTAGGTAGCCAGAGCTTTGTCGAGAAGCAGCCGTAGCTTTTGCATATCTAGCGGACTGGCCGCTGTGAGGTTCAAGATGAATCGGGACTTCTTGTTCTCGCAAATCTCGTCAGAAGCTTTCACGAGATGACACGATGTGGCTTCTACCGAGCATTGTTCTGTTCACCATTGTGTCCCATGGGGCAACAGCTCTTCAGTCAAGGACCGACTCCGACATTCTCGCTGTGTATCCAACATGTGCCGTACGTACCTCCGGCATTATTGAAACCAGAGCTGTTAATATGATGCTGAGACTCAAACTAGCAAAACTGTATCCAGGTCCACCTCATCGACGATTCCTGCATGCAAGCTAGCAATGACTGGGCATGCCTTTGCACTAACCAAGCAAACCACACACTCTCCTCGTCCTTCTATCACTGCCTCTCGCAGTTCTGTTCCATCCGACAAACTCTCAGTGAGCTCCTCCCCTGACATGATGTCCTCTTGCAACCTGAACCTCCTAGTGCTAACAAACCACCTCCACGTAGCAACCCAGAACATCACAACCATCAACTGCCACCTCCCCACGCGGGACCGCTCCGCCCTCCTGCTCCGTGAAAACATCGCACTCCTAGTCGCCACCCTTCTGCTAACAACTCTGCGAACTTTGTACAAACTCTTTGTCCCCTTTCCGGCCCATCCCAACACCGACAGCTCTTCACACGGCTTCTCGCGACCGCCTTCCCAGTATCTGCCTAGGTCACAGCGCCTACACGCAGACGACTATGCCCTCATTTCCATAACTCTTCTCGGTCTACCCAACCTCTTGCTCGCCATCTTTCGTCTTTATCCCTTGGGAGTAGGCCAGGATGCGTGGACTTTGCCTCTGGACAATATCGCCAAAACGGTCAGGTACGGATACGGAATGGGTGTCGTTTACTTTTTACAAGTCGCCCTCACCAAAGTGGTGTTTCTGCTCTTCTACCTCAGGATCTTCCCGGGAAAGGTGGTGAGAAGAGTGCTATGGGCAACACTTTCGGTTTGTGTGCTGTTTGGGTTGGGCAGTGGCATTGCTGGGGTTTTACAATGTACTCCGGTGAGGTGGTGGTTCGAGGGCTGGGATTACCGGGAGGGCATACCGGGGGGAGATACGACCTGGGAAGGATGGGGAGAGGATGGGGGAGGAAGGAGACCGGGAAGATGCATAAACAGAAAGGCCTTCCACGTCGCTGCGGCGGTGATCAGTATCTCCATCGATATCTGGATGCTGGCGATTCCGCTGTGGTGTATCAGGGGACTGAGGATGAGTGTATGGAAGAAGATGGGGGTGGCGGGGATGTTTGGCATCGGGATGCTGTGGGTTTCTCTTTCTTTACCTCCATGTTCTTTTTGATCCCTTGCCTTGGCCGTCATTGTCATGTAAAATGCTCTTTGCTGACATGGACGTGCATAGGGTCACAATCTTCAGTTGCATTCGATTGCGTGAACTGACTGTGTTTACGGAAACGCCCAACCCGACGCAAGCACTGTTCGATGTCGATCGGTGGTCTACTCTGGAAGCGGCGTCAAGTATCTTTTGCGCTTGCATGCCGACGCTGAGACAAATGGTGGTTAGCGTTGTCAGTCTTGGGAGGAGGAGGTTTGGAAAGAGGGGTCCGTCAAGCGGTGGCAGCGGGAAAGGTGGAAGTTTGAGTACCTCTACAGTCGCTCTGGGGATCAACTCACGATTTTCTCGCTCAACAGATGATCCTAACGGTTCGCAGCATCGCTTCTCGGATACCCCCCAAGAAAAACTACCCGACAGGGAGCAACCCGTCCGTGATCTTTCCCATGACATGTCAGAAAACCATGATATCCGCAGCGGCAATAGCAGTATTATGTACACGGTCGAATACAGCGTCGAAGTGGACAACAGTCCTACCAGTACCACCATCACTCCTGAATCTGGACGGCCAAGTCCCCCACCGTGCACGTATGGTAACGGCCCCCAAGATCCCCCGGGAGTTAACGACAATTGCGATAATTATCGAGCGTGTGTGGTGTCGCGAAACTTGGGGAGGATCGGTGGAGGAGGGGGGTCGCTCAGGAGGCAGAGTATGTGTCCGAGGTTGAGGGTTGCGATCTGAACTTTGTGCTTTGCGTCGACTGGGCCGTCGCGATGGCTTTCGCTCGGAGGAGTTGACTGTTGAGGAATATGTCAGCACGGTTCTGTTTCTCCAGTTTACCTCTAGGCATGTTACAAAGGCTTCAGTCCCCTTTGGGGGTTGGTCGATTCAACCTCGCCATATGGTCTTTCTACCTAAGGTAGTCCACGACAGATTGAAGCAGGCAGAAGGCGTCCATCAGTCAAGATTGGCCGATTGCACAAGGAGCAACAACGCACGAAATGTACCTAGGTAGTCAGCAGAGGCTGTAGACGCAGAGTCAGAAGTTGATGCTTGTTTCTTTGCCTTTTCCTTCCATTCCAGTAGTTCTCTTCCAAACAGCTGCCAGGTTTAGGTCATTCGGATCGCGGCTAACTGTCGCATCCTTCACGGCTCGAGAGACATTCAGTACCGACCTAATTTTGGTCCCTTCCGTTCAATGTGTCCGACGATGAGCTTCCTTCGACGGACACTGCTGTTGGTGGCATCAAAAATGCCCACGGATGTGTATTGGTGCCAGAGGTAATCCAGAGGCTTATCGAAGTGGAGGTGTTGATCTTGGCCTGCTCACGGAGCCTCGCTGCAGTCTCGTTCTTCGGGTTTTCTTGTTGAAAGGAAGGCAGCTCCAAGGCCACAAACGCGTTTTCTCACTTTCGTAGGAGGAGCTGGAGTAGCCAGGCTGTGCAGAAATCTGTCTGCTAGACCTCTGCATCATGATTGTCAATCGCCGGTATTGGCGAAATGATGGGCACTTTTGTTGACGGTGGTCCAGGTCAACAGATTGAACACACAGAATGGAGGTGAAGTAAAGCTGACTGGTGTACAGTTGTGCGTGTGGAAGGCGCGCTCCATTCAAAATTTCCCACAGCATGTGCCCGTTCATTGCGAATTTTGCAGAGAAGACTTTGATTCCTTTCTCCAGACCAACCAGCCGATCAAATCCTCTGACTTGATTCTCGTCTTGCCTGACTACCTCTACTTGCACAAACGATAGCCTCCTTGGAGATTCAACATTGTGCTCCAGAGAATGCTGACGAGCTGTAGGTAGGTAGTCTTATTCTGCCTCAACGTTCCCTCCCAAGGACCACCCCGCGGTAAAGTCAACGCAAAGGACATCAATTTCACGGCTACACGCACAGATTAGATTCATTCTGTCTGTCATTTGTATTGACCAACGTAGAGGTGCCTTCCTCGTCTGGTCTTGCCGCCTTTCGGATGGCCGCTGGTGTTCCAATTCAGGCTCCGACTCATCTGACGTCTGATGATGCCATGAACAGCTCGTGACTTCTGTTTTGGCCGCAGAAAAACTCCTGTGTCATTTGGGGGGCGGCTCATTTTGGTCATCAAAGCGGTCACCTCACTTTTTCACACCGTCAAGGTGGGAAAGGGCGGTTCCATCCTGCCCGAGTCCCCTCATACGGAAGGTGCCCCAAGTCACTCAGGCACACCTGACAAGGCCTCTGTTGCTCAACCTTTGCCTTCAGTCAACCACCTTCCACCAAATTTGCTTTATGTAGTTTGACTTCAGTCTTTCGGTTGGCTTCTGACGTGGGTCCATGACTGGATGATTTTGCTGTATACCACCTAGGTATGTTACCTGGAGAGGAGGCTCATCAAGTGGCTTCACTCTGTTCTCAACAACGGCAGCACATGGAATATTGCTGTGCCCCATATCTCGAGAACGGTTCTTTCCGTCGTTCACTCGAAGATACCTGCATTTACGTCACGTTTCTCTCGTGGCCATTACTGCCTACCCGTAGTGTCATCCGCATGGATCGAGGCTCGTCGATTTCGCGCTCATGTGTCATCCCAGGGGCAGCCATCCGCAGCGTGCCTTCCCCTCGGGTCAATATTGTGTGCCTAGATTGCACCCAAATGATCAACCTCTTTTTTGAGGAGGCCGATGACGGACGATCCCTCAGAACTACCTCCCGTCTTTCTTCGTAGCAGCAATCTCCGCATGCAGCAGATCACATCTCTGCCTGGAGGAAGGCACCCCTCTGCCTGAACTGGACTCTCTCCAGTCCAAGCCTTTCTGTCAAATTTTGCGGCCAGATGAGCCTCCGTCAATCCCAAGGCATAACCGGGCAGCTAGCTACCGTAGAGGTATCAACCATGATGATCGTATAATCGGATGGAATCATGTCTGCATACTTACGTATCCTATGTGAGATTGCTCCAAGCGTCTCGGTCCCGAGTATCAGTTTTGTAGCCGGCTCATCCCATGTTTCCATCGACTGCGGACTCAAAGACTGCTTCCTCAATCACCGCACGCTTGAATGCCTGGAGCAGACTGTCCGTGAGCAGTTGTCGTACCTTCCTCAAGAGTGTTCTTGCCTTCGAACCTTGCATGCGTGACCGGTCCGCCGAGTTGGGATGAAACACACGCAATTTTCTTTGCAGGTTGACTCAGGGACTTCATTCTGTTCCTTCTCACAATAGGTTTGCCCGAGCGCTTGTCCATCCCACCTGGAGGAAGATAAAAGACCCTCTCCTCCCTCGGTCTCGTTCCTTTCCTCTTCTCCTTCTTTACCCTCACCACCAAGTTCAACCTTACCAGAGCAGCAGCAGCCCAAGCAGCAGCAGCAACAACAGCAAAGACTCTCGCCTCCACAGTAAGCACCACTCCCGCCCCTTCCACTCTATCCCCAATTTGTTCAGTTTCCTTCGCGAAACTTCTTGCCAGACTGTCGGAAAGCCCTTCTAACATTGCAACCTGATATCCAGTTGAATAAGACCAGAGCACCAGCGACCCAGTTCCGCCAAAGCCCACACAAGGTACGCATATCGTCTTCTTCTCCCTGCCTTCTCAATTTCCCATGATGCCTTTTCACACAGTTCACTTGCCTCCAAACCACGTCGTTAACTCCCTGCTTGCATTTTCAGTGCCAGCGCCCGCCGTTGCCTTTTCTCCGCGCCCTATACCCAACCCATCCGAGCCAGTGCCCCGCCGCCCACACCCCTCAACCCCAAGACCGAGGAAGCCGCCAGGATGTGCACCCAGACCGTCCTAACCACCCACCTCTGTCGCAAATGCGGCTCCCCGGTGTCCAACACCACCACTACCACTACCACTCCCTGCGTGGGCGGCGGCGGCGGCAGCAGCAGCACCAACAACAACAGCAGCAGCACCTGCCCGGGCGCGGGCAAGACCATCACCAAGACCGCCACAAGCGGCAAAGTTTGCGGGGCATGCACCCTGGAGGAGGTTCGGATCTATGCAGGGTCCTTTTAGGCCCCGCGGGGGGGGGGGGGGGGGGGGTGGGGCGGGCTGGTTGAACCGGCCGGGAGTTTACAATACCAATGAATTGAAATGACTTTGATGATCTCACAAAACTTCACCCTGACGCGTGAAGTTTCCCTTTGACATACTGTGATGCTTGCGAGAAAAGACGACACAATCCACATGTGATCCTGACCAAGACTGATGAAGGTTTTTGAGTGAGGATGCCTTGAGGACGAGGGGAAGAAAGTTGCCAGGCGGAGATTTTCAGAGCCATTCGGGCTTCCTTCCGATTCAGGTCCTCACTCTGTGGCCCCTACCCGTCAACTTGAGTCGTTTTTGAAGCAGCAAAAGGGTTACTGGACTGGTCAACTTAGCTTCCTCTTCCATCATCATCATCAGCCGCAAAGACAAAGGCAAGGCCAAAGAACCATCATTGTCGCCCCCGATCCTCCACACAAGAACAAGGGCAATGGCGAGGTGGCCGATAATCATCAAAACCACTCCGATCCCTCTGCCAGGATATGCTCAAGCGCCGAGAGCCGGGCATCTGATGGACGAGAATGATACGGAAGTCCAAGTAGACCAGTGAGAGCGCAAGTACATCTCTCACATGCAGCCCACCATCAATCCAGTGCCGTCTCCCACACCATAGTCTCACCTTCTGGAGAAGCCACATGTATGAGGTCATTTCTGCCAGCGACAAGGTCAAAGAGCGCCTCGAGAATGGAAGCATCCTCCTCCGTGCGGTACACCCTATCGGCCGAGTCGCGAATATAAACGGCATAACCTGTTCCGACATCCAAGAACATCGAGAGATTGACTACCTGACCAACACGACTCGGATTGCCTTGCAGCCCGTGGTCGGGACTGCCCCCGCTCTGGCTCGCTCTGAGACTTCGTCCAGCAAAGCGAACCCCAAGAAACCTCCCAAGGCTCCCACTCGTGTGGTACAGTCTCGCTCGGCTGCGGCTGGAGAGGGCAGCAGCAAGGGTAGGGTAAAGCTTACCCGACCCTCGACAATGCAATCAACCAATACGATAAGGGTAGGTAGGGGAAGCGGAAGCAGGTACGAAGCGGGATTGGAGTGCGATGTGAGTTTTGGCTTTGGTGCCTCTGTCTCTCTGTGTGGTGCTCACGGATGATGAGTGCAGTTCCAGACGCTCCGGGGTGGAATTCCCATCTCTAGAGGTAAATGTAGGCAGAGGTAGGTAATCTTCCATGTTTAGAGCTCGCTTGGTCGAGCCACGAGCAGGCCCTTTGCGTATTAGGGCCTTCGTCAGTAGAGGTATTCTTTCAAGAGAACACGAAGTCCATGGAGTCTTCCATCAACTGATAAAGAAAATCTCCTCTGTCGTTTGTCACATAGTTCTCTTCACCTTGGCTAGGAACGAAAATGAAGGATGAGGTGATCATGGCAAGGATGCTGCTGTATACATAGCTGTAAAAAAGAAAGCGCTTTCCGATATAAAAGGCTTCGCACGAGTGGAAACACAAACAGACTCACCACCTAGATGATCAGGTGATGAAGGATTCCAGCTGAGGTTGGCTTCCAACGCTTGCCATTGTGCCATTGATGCCACAGGTGAAAGCCCGAAGAGGAAAGTCTAAAGAAACGGAACGTATAGGTAGCCATATGCTCTGGAGTGCGTAGGGTGTTAAAGCAACAGGAAGACAACTTTGCCCATGTTTGGTCGACCGTTCTTGAACGAAAAGTGATAATGAATGGAATGTCGTTGGAAGGGGATGGGCGGCTCTCTGTGGCAGGGGGGGCTGCCCCGGATTTTATAGTGGGTCAAAACTGGAGACTTGATGTCTTGGCGCTCGCTTTTCCCGGCCGCGCCCGGTGTCCGCAGCCTCCGTCGCCAACCCCACTTTCAACCAACAAGGTCGCCCATCATCGTCGAGGAGCCTTTGATCCTGTCTGGTCCATCTGGGGACATCATCCATCAAGAGGTCAGTCGAGAGGGCTTCACGCCATCTCCCTGCCGACACACGATCACCCTGAGTGATAAAAACACACACACACAAACACACACACACATATATACTTTGACGGAAAAGCGCTTTGTCATTGGCGATTCTGATATACATGTATCCAAGGGCGCAAAGAGGAGCACGGACACTCACTCACCCGCGGAACTGACCGCCGGACGAAATACGAAACAAGCATCTCAGCCGAGGACCAGGAAAGCCGCAGCCCTTGACTCACTCACTGGAGACTATCGACCCGATGGCCATCATCAACACTAGCTGACACCGGCTTCTTTTCTCGCCTTTTTTCACCATAAAAGACGCATCCAGGGATTGACAAAACACCCCACTCACGCGCCCCCAAAACCCCGGGCGCTTTCCGCGCTCAGGATGAACATGAGCTCACCACCCACACCCGGATCCAACCACGGGCATGGAACGGAAGGAAGTGGCAGGCCCAGCTCCCGCCCAGAGAAACGCACCTGCATCACCTGCCGCGCTCGCAAAGTCAAATGCGATGGCCGGCCAGACAAGTGCACCAACTGCGAGCGGCTAGGCTTCACCTGCTCTTACGACCCCAACACCATCGTCACCACGAGCATCAACGCCGGCGTGGGAGCTAGTCACGCAGTCACCTCCCACGAACCCTTTTCCGTCGACAGGCTGGCCCCAACAGAGACAGAGGGAAACGTATCCACGGGTGCCACCACGATAGCACCAGTGGTGGGATTAAGGAGGATCAGAGCCCGACAGGCTTGTCAGAGTTGTCATGTCAAGAAAGCCAAGTGCTCCGGAATCATCAACAAATCGGGGCCAGGCGGAAGCGGAAGCGGCGGTCATCGGGGCTGCGAACGATGCCGGGCTCTAGGAATTGCATGTGTCCTTAGGAAGGGCAAGCGAGGTCTAGCTCTACCAGGAATTAACAACTCCTCCCTCGGCGACGCCAACGAAATGGTTCTGGACGACGGAGGCAACGGCATGCATCTCGACGACCCCCGAGACTTAGACGACGACATGAATCACCACAATGGTAACGGCAGCATAGGTAGCCGGAGCACCGCCAGTCCCGCTCCCATCCCTAGCAACAACCCAGGAGCATCCGGCCGCATCGACCTCTCCCAACCCGACGATCCGATAGTCAAGCGCGCGTTTGACAACTATTTCCGACACGTCCACCACCTGCCCATGTTCACATTCCTTCACCGCGCTTCGCTGATGGAACGCTACGACGCCGGCCTGCTCGACCGGGCCCTGCTGCTCGCCATCGTCGGCATCGCCGCGTTACTAACCGACCTTGGCCCCTCCGTCTCCGTTGCCGACCCAGAATTATTTTCCAACCGATGCATCGACGAGGCTGCCTCCATTTGCACATCCGAACTAGAAAACAAAAGCATTACCCGCCTCGAGGCTTTGGTAATCGTCGTCAAGCATCGAATTCTGTCAAAACGCTTTTCGGCAGCCTTCATGCTACACGCACTTACTTCGCGATTCGCAAACGTTCTCCGACTAAACGTTGAGAACCCAGCCCTCTGCTTTCTCGCCCAGGAATCCCGCCGCAGACTCATGTGGTCCATCTATATGATCGACGCTTGGTTCGCCAACGGGCAGACCGAACTCGCCCTCTGGCCGGATCCAGAACGACAAATCCGCGTTCAATTGCCATGCAACGAGCGTAACTTTGACTTCGATTTGCCGGAAGTCACCGAACCACTGCGCCAACCATTACCCGGTCCATCCGGACAACCAATCCAGCTCCCCGACGCTGTGGGATTCACGGCTTTGCACATCCGTATGCACTGGCTACGGACACGGATCCTCCAGCTTTCGCTGCGCGTCGTGGGGGCTAACCCCGACCCGAACGAGCTGATGCAACTCCCGCTCAGGTGCGCGGAGTTCAAAGCGGAGCTGGACTCGTTCGAAGCGAGACTGCCGTCTTCGTTCCGGTGGAGTGAGTCGAATCTCCGGTTACGGTCCTACTCTACGAGGCTGGGCATCTTTTTCGTGACACATGTCTGGTGGAGGCAGTGCCACTTGGACTTGTATCGACTCTTCTTACCAGGACTGAAGGAGGCATTGTCGGCAAGTAGTCTGGCGCAGTTGGCTGGGAGCGCTGTGAGTAGTCCTGCGGCTCAAGGACAAGGACAGTGGCAGGGACAGAATGGCCAGAGACAAGGACTGGTGGAATGGGCAAGACAAGAGTGTTATAAACATGCCAGGGCAATGGCGGATATGTTTGCTCAAGTCCTGGCTTTGGGGGAGAGTAGTGTGCCGTTGGGGGATGTGGATCTGTCCGGGTGCGCCTTGCAGTGTGGACGTGTGTTGTATCATTCCTTCCAAACTCGCGAAAGGGGTCAGTCGCCGGCTCCGTCGGCGGAGGGGGTAAGGGAGATGGTCAGTGTTTGTTTGAGGGTAGCGAGATTGGCGTGTCCGGGGCCGGCGAGTAGGGCTATTGTGAGTTTTCCCCTTTTCACCTTTCCTTCCATTATTTTCCTTACCTTTTCTCTCCTTTCCGACACTTTTTCTACCCCCAGCCAAGTACACGAACGATGCTGACATCCACAAAGCAAACCGACATCGAAAAACTCTTAGCTGAAGGCCTCCCCATCAACCAAGTACAAGTTCCTCAGACTCCTCGACCCAACGATCTCCTAACACCCACTCCCGCGCCCTTCTCTCCCGGCCCACCATTTGTCGCCATGGCCGGTCCCATCCCCTTGATCAACAACTCGCACGAACTCAGCCCCTCTCAAAGTTTACTACAACCAGCAATGGCACCACCCGTCCCACCGCATGCTCAACAAGCACAACAACCAACATCCCACATGCTTCCACCCCTCTCCAGCTCCGCACCGCCCCCACTGCAAGTAGGTCCAGGTAGTGTGAACCCAGGTATTGCACCCTCCCAAGCCTCCGCCATAACCACCGGCTCCAACGCCTTTGAAGAGATACTGAATGTGAACGGCATCAATTTCGGCGGGGTCGGTATGGGCATGACTGAGTTCTTTGCTCCAGACGCATGGGGATTGGGACTGTCGCCGTTTCCGATGGGGTTGGGTGGTGGTGACTGGACGGTACAAGGGCAGGGACAGGGGCAGGAACATGGACAAGAACAGGGGCAGGGTAATGGAAGTGGGAATGGGAATGGACAGCAATTTCATGGGGACCATGGTTGATGGGTGACGTCTGAGAGATGGTACCCTACCTACCTCTACGTGGGGGGAAGAAAGGAGGGGACATTCAGAGAAGGAATAAGTGGGAGGAAATCTTCGGCGTGGGAAGATGGAAGCACTAAGTCGTTAGGTCAGGGAGAAGGTCGGATTAGTTGCTGGGAGCTGGCACGTTGATGCAACAGGCGATCCGTTGCAGTTATTGTAAAGATAAGTTATGAGAAGATACACTCCCCCAACGGGAAGTTAATGAGATACCCCTTTCAACCCTTTTAAACCTCTTTTTTTTTTTTTTTTTTTTTTTTTCCAGCTTTTGGCTTTTGGCTTTCGGGATCTAATTGGGTACCTTTACTCACTCACCCCTCGCTTTACCTCATACTTGAGGTGAACGGTTGCATGGACTGAAACATTCGCAGCTGAGGCGAAGAGATGTACGTGACGATGTCTGTCCTGCAGAGCTGCCCAAGAAAAGTAGGTAGGTAGGTACCTACCTTTACTCTTGCTAGGTAGTTACCAAAGCAACGCCATCGTCATTATCACCGTAGTCGAAGCTTTCTACTTGTACTCTTCGACGTGATGTAGGTATCCAACAAGCGCACACATTGGGGGCTCAGGGGAGTAATGCATATACCCTAGAGGTGCTTGCTATGAAGCTTCGTTGATGTTTTGATCCCAGCTGAATATCTCCTTCTGAACAGATCTGGATTCGCGTGCTCGGCTTAATGTCCAGACCGGCTGGAGGTACGGGGCCAAGCAATTTTGCTCGAGGTATGTCACTGGTATCTACCTAGAGGTAGGTAAGGTAGGTAATCTGTAAATCATATATGAGACCTTGTCATCCTCATACACCTGTGCATGGTAGATTCTTAGGTATAAATACCTACCTACCTACCTACCTACTGGCTTTTTCAAGAGATTCCATGCACTGAACGACGATGATCTGGCGAAGATTAGGTAGGTACGTACCTAGGTAGGTAGGAAGACCGGGTCGGGTTGGGCTGGTCCACCACTTCCCCAGTGCACTTTTTCTGGACGAGCGGTGCCTCAAGGTTGCCCAAATACATGGGGGAATGGGGTAGGAGGACGCATCATACCCACCTAGGTACTCTGCTGTGGCTTGCAAGTGAAAGCAGGAAAGTACCAGGTGGGGAGACGCACGAACATTAAAGTGTCTTGATAATAGTGGATATATGGTCCTTGGGATCAGATTTGAATGCGTGAAAGGATGTACTGCTTTGTTATAGGGAGTTTTTCGTGTTTAGGTCGAGGAAAGAAAACAGGAGGGCAATGTTGAAGAAAATAGGTAAGTAAGGTAATATAAAATCTAAAACTCCTGAGCAAGAGGGACGGTCAATCTTGTTGTCCACTAGGATTAAGTGCATAAACGTTGATTTAATTCTTAGAAAAATGTGTTTGTCGTGGTTCTGTGATAGCGTATTCATTGGGGGTTTTATCGCCTTAGTCAACGTTCCAAGTCATTGCTCGGGAGTCAGGAGGAAATCAAGTGTAACGAGCTTATTCCGAGTAGGGTTGAGCCAAGCCTGCCAGTTATCTGTATGCCCAGACAGATAAATTGAGAGCATAGTCAATACGGAGATGGTTGGGAGTGTGTATCGTCTGCGCCTATTCGTGCGAAGCTTGTAATCGGGCATCAATATCATGATCGTCTATATGACCCTGATTTTTCCGTCAGTTGGTAGATCCAAGTCGCGTCCACCAGGAATCGACTTGAGATCCAGGGAAACTGCTACAGCTCCGAGAACACCAGTGTCCCCATAGGACAAATCTGAGCACTTGCCCAAACATCCGGGTAGATACCCCCGGTAGGAGCAAAGCTCACATAAAACACTGTTGGTACCGAGCACTCCCACCAACGCCGTTCTTGATTCCTTCCGCAGAGTCCCTGGAGCCCGACGGCGTTGATACAGGTATTCTGAACACAGCCCGCGCCGAACTCACAACTTGGCTGCACTTGGGGAAAGACTTGATCCATCTACGGGTCCGTAGGAGCGGAGACGTCGAAGTCCAGGCCCAAGTCAATCCCCCCTCCCTCTCCAATCCACCCCAGCATCCTTCTGCTCAGCTGTCTCTTCTCTTGGAAATTCGCGTCTTTTATGGGCTTCGAATCAGACTCGATGACGGGCTTCGGCTTGGGCTTGGGCTTTGGCTCTCTACGGTTACGTCGGATTGGAATCAATGCCTTCCAAATTGCTTGAGGGAGGCTACTGTTTCTCCAAGGTCAACAGGACTGCTACCAAAATGGGGAATCAGGGAACAGTCAACTCGGTTGGTGGTTTGCGAGGAACCGTGGGAATCGGTTTGAACGGCCCAGCCATCCCATCCATCCAACAACATGTCCCTCTTCGGGGTTGTGCTTGGATGTAGTTCTTGTCAGGCTCCCTTCTCAAAGTGTCCTGCATTGTCCATCTTGTCGCTGCTGATGGCGCTGTTGATGGGGTCGGGTGGCTGCTGGGCACCTTGATGGCCTCCGTCTCCAATGCTACTACGAGCAAGGCAGGTGCCACCACCAGAGAGGCCACGCCAAGCGCCCTGCAATTTGCAACTTCAACAAGTCAAGCGATTGGGGGAAGCTGCAAATGACACCGAAGAGGAAGGAGTGATGTTGAAGGTACCTATCAATCAGGGTTATGGCCGGTATCGGGTTCGGTCTTGCTGAAGCCTTTCGTCTGAGCCCTGGGCGGATGGAAAGTGGAATGGGGGAGTCATCCACAAAACATACCTCTAGGTATCTCCTCTAAGGTATCTCCGCTGTGGGATTGCGGAATGCGGGGTCTGGATCACGGTGGTCGCATTGGAGACGGATGGTGGATGCTTCCTGTGCTGTGCTGTGACTTTCAAGTTTGGACAGCGCCTTCCACTTCCCATCAATTCAATTGGCATTCTCAGCTGTTCCCTTCTCATGATGGACCGCGTTGACACCGATCGATTCGTTCGTTTGAAGGCATCCAAGGAGACAGGAACGAACTGAGTAGCCAACAATGGTCGTCGTCGTCGTTGAACGTCTTCATCATGGTGCAGCCATTAGTTCGTTGTCAAGTTGTCGTGCAACGATCTGATGTCATCATCGTCTCCGACTTAAGTTGTACCTATGTACACTAGACGTAAACTACTAGACGCCGCTCCCCGGAGAACGTCGCATCGCACGGTTGCCGCCTGTAGCGACCGTAGCGCACGGCCCACTCGGAGCATCCGATGTTTGGACTTTGGACGGCTGATGATTCTGCAAACATGAAACGAACACCTTCAGTTTTTAAGGACAAGAGAAAAAAAACCAAGAGTTCATCTGATCTCTTGCATCGTGCACTCCACCAGTTCTTCCAGGTTGTGCCAGGTTTTGGGTTCCTTGTCCAGACTTTTTGCCCGGGAAATGCCAATGTCAAAATGGGCTTCATTGTGGTACGATTCCACTAGACTCCAGCTGGAGCTCCATAGAGATTTCCCGCTCCAAGATCCAGTGAGATCTCTGTGACACATTTTCGGGTCGTCTGCCTGCTCTTTTCTTTTCTCTTGGCCTTGGCTGGACTGGACCGACCCCGCTCGGCCAGAGAACGACGACCGACAACCAACGGTCCAGCTTTTTCCATCATCATCAATCACCTCAGCTTACCACTTCGGCCCGGGAAACCATCACATATTTACATTATCTGCTGCGGGCAATTCCCAGACCGGGGCAGCACGGGATCCGAATCACGGGATCGTCACTCTTGGCGGTCCCCGAGCACAATGCCACAATCTGTCCGTGACCTCTGTTACGCAGGTAATTCCCCGATCTGGTGCTTGAATGTGTCTCACCTTATCCAACGGGATCCATGCACCGCTCTTGTGTAACGGACTGGAGCTTCATACGGGGCGAACGGAGTTACTCGAGGCTGACTTTCGTTGTTAGTTTCCTGCAACTGACTGACGATTTGACTGGACTGGTGAGCTTTGCATCGCAATCGTCAGTCAAGGCCACTCACCGGGCCACCGACATCGTTGAGATTGATAGTCCCGCATCATCCAATCGTCCACATCGTCCACCGCCAAGCAACCAGCGCCGTCGCCATCGCCATCGCCATCGCTGGCGCACATCGCACCTCTCTCGACTGGCTCAAGAGCTAGCAATGAGGCTTATCACGACTAAAGAAAAACAACTAACCCCATAAAGGTAGTCCGGCTGCGTAGCTCGGCGGGGTCATTCTTCATCAAGCAACAAGCTTTCCCTGTCCAAGAAAGCGGTCCACCAATCCACCCGTTGGCAATCCCCCTTCCCACGTCCAGACGAACGGTGTGAGAAAAAAAAGTGAATGATGGATGATGCACGTGGATAACACCGGCGCCGCGCCGGAGCAATTGCACCAACCAGAACGTTGCCCGCTAGGTGATGCTGGCCCTTGCTCGACCTCGTCGTCGTCGTCGTCGTCGTCGTCGTCGTCGCCGACTTGCCCGTACACTACAGAGCTCCGTCGTAGCTCGACGGTTAGCGTTGACGCGAGGTGAGTTCATAGCTTCATGACCCGTGATCACGCGGCTCATTAAAAGCACCCAGAAATGGCCCAATCTTTGTGGTTGATGCAATGACATGCAAGATGCAATGCAGTGCGTTGGTCTACTTCTTTGGCTTGGCATGTGTTTAGGATTGAACCCTTTGCACACACGTTTGACTCCTTCGGGTGGATCTCCCGTGTCAGTTACATACCAAGTGGTTGTATCGGAAGGGTCTCGGAGCCGATGTATCTTGGGATGTTGATAAGCCGCCCCACGATCAATGTGTGTTTCGCACGATCACGATCATGGTGTTCGCATTGACGGCGATGTCGACAGATGGAGGAGGACCCCTCTTTTCTTTTCGGATTTTTTTTTTTCTTCAATGTCCCAGTCCACATCACAACGAACGCAACTTCCTTGTTTCTTGACTGGTTCATTCACGATTCATGTCGGTATGTCTTTGACAACAAGGGTCTTCCATCCTCGCTCCCGGCGGCCCTTCACTCCTCGGCCAGCGTGTCGGCTCCGGTGGTGAACCTTGGTGGTTCCCTTCACCTCTGCCACCCACCACCACCACCCGGAGACCCTTTCGGTGTCTGACTTTGTAACCTTATCTTTCAAGGAGGTCCCTCTCTTTTACCGTAGGGGGGGGGGCCGATCCCTGTCCCGCCGTCCACATCCCAGCAGTTAAGGGTCTCCGCTTTCATAAAGATGTTAGTGCGAAATAGGAAAGACTTCACAGAGCCCTAGCACCTCAGCTGAAGAGAGACTGATAAGAACGACAATTACCACGAGCACCAAGACAAAAAAATATTCCGAGAATGGAGGGGCATGTGTTTACATGGAAACAGAATTAGGCAATGCCGATGATGATGATGATGATGATGCCTGTCATCAGAATCTCAAGGGTCCATCCGACAGCGACTGGACCCCCCAGCCGACTGACAAACTCGCAGGTCGCAGCTCGGTGTAGCTCGCTCGCATCTCGCAGGACGACAAGGAAGCGTATGAAGTCCAGACTTTCTGGTCAAGGATGACTGAATGGTAGCTCCGAAACTATCAAGGGGACCCCATTCGCACAGTTTCAAGCTGGTATGGTGTACACTACACCTCAGAGGTAGCTATTTCCCACTTTCCCCGCATTTGTATTAGTGGTGTTTTGTAAAGGGTGAACCATCATGGGTTGTGCGAACCATCTTTGAACCCTTTTGAGGTAGGAGGAGGTCGACACAAGGGTCAAGGGTAAATGCCGAGGAGGGGAGGTCCGGACAAAGGTGAGTGTAGCGGTAGTGCAGAGCTATCTTCATGATGAAAGACAATGCTATAGCCCCCATGTCCTTCCATGTCTTGATTTTTTATAGAATCCAGGGTTGGCGGTTGACCAGCCACATCATGGAACATCCTGATTTTACTTTTTGTTTTTATTTTTCATTTCCTTCCTTTGGTGTCTCGGAACTTTTGTTTTGTTTACACTGCTCCATCCATCG
This sequence comes from Neurospora crassa OR74A, assembly GCF_000182925.2. Taxonomy (NCBI): domain Eukaryota; kingdom Fungi; phylum Ascomycota; class Sordariomycetes; order Sordariales; family Sordariaceae; genus Neurospora; species Neurospora crassa. The sequence continues at coordinate 169,652 of NC_026505.1, forward strand.
TTTGATGTCTTGTCTTTCTCGCGCGGCTGGTGGATAAACACACTAGCAGCTCCGTTCAGACGGGATCCATTTATAATCGTGTAAGTCATTTTGATGCGCTCCATTGATCGGTTGATACTCGGTTGATGCAAAACGGATCCTCGCTGTTTCGGGGTTGTTTTGATAGTGCCAGCTGAAGTTGCTCCATCCATCTGTTAAAGCCGTCGGTCGGTCCAAAATACCAAGCCACCATCAGGGTACCAGGATGTTTTCTTCAAACCTCTCAAAACCTCCGTTTGTCATGGGCTTTCATGGGGGGGGCGTCTCACAACTCTCCACGTGCGCTCATCGGTTGATGGGAATTGGATTGATCTTCCATTCTCCATCCACCAAAAATCATCTGAGGCTGTTCACCATCTTCAATCTCTGCTGATCATTGCAAACGGTTTCCAATACGTGTGCCACTCGTCTGGCTGGTGGCTAGAGGGATTTGCAACAATGCCTCCATGTCGCGCGCGCCCTTGTCAGCAAGCGGTGTCAACATTTCATGTAGTTTGCTACTATCACAAGCAAGAAAACTCCCCTGTCCGTGCCGTTGTTCGACCCCCTCCCCTTCCCCAGCACTGACTTACACGCAACAACCCCGGTCGAGGTTCCTTGTCGTCTGAGAATCCCGGAAAGGCGGCATTCTACCATTTTTTAGCGCTGCAACATTGAGAGAGGGAAAGCGGCTCGAAAGCGGAAAGTCAACCCTGCAAATTGGACCCTAACCCTTGTCGGCGGGCATAATTAATTATTCTGCGGCGATATCAACGAACGAACGCTTGCCATCGTTGGGGGGGTCAGCAGCATGGACGCACTTGTGTGCTCTCAAGATCATGATCGCAATTACATGGCGGCGATGTCGATGAGAGATTGCCATTGTCCAACCGTTGACGCCCCAGTGCCAAATGTTATGCTTTCCATAAGAAAAGAGAAAAATCGACGCATCAGATTCTTTGGTTGATCTGGATGCCCAGTCTGACCATTCGGCTTATGTTTTGCTTCGCCTGGACACCAGAGACAATGTCACGAGTTGCAACGGAAGTTCTGGAACGAGGCGGCAGTATTACGAGGCCACATTTTCGAGCCACACACACACGCATACACACACACACACACACACACACACACACACACACACACACACACACACACACACACACACACACACACACACACACACACACACAAACTGACCAAGGAGGCGCCATTGCCGCCCTCCCACCCACACCATCTAATTTGCCTCTATGGTATGCTTGTTGCACAGAAGAGGGCTGCCATCGGTGTCTTGACCCCTGAGATCAATGCCCAATGCCGCCCTCCTCCAAGTAGTGTACACACCATCATGTGCACCCGCCCTCTAGACGCCGAACTTCAATTCGCATGGCTTCGCGTCTTCCGTGTCTCGTCCCGATATTGCCTTCCATGCCGGGGAGGGCGGGCAAGAGCAATGAGAGGTCAATTGCGAGTCAATGACAGTCCGGGATACCCGTACCAAGACCTGTTGCAAAACCGCAAAATACCTTTCTACAATCGGTGGTTGGTTGGTTGGTGATTGTTCTGTGATCTTCCGGGGTCCTGACAGGCCTGGGATGGATGGAAAACGACATGGAGGGGGGGGGCATTGAGAGGGGGAAAATGGAAGGTGGAAGGCGATTATGCTTGCGAATGCTTGGCGTATCTGTGTACATTTGTATGCATAAGATACTACATTTACATATGCGGTTGAGTGGTACAGTACCAGTCGTGCAGACGCGCGTTACATTGTCGATAATGTGGTGAGAATGGAAATGGAATCTCGCCCGTGGCCGATGAGTCGTCGCCGTTGGTGAGATACCTAGGTAAGGTACACTGTAGTGTGTAGATACCTACTGTACTGTAGTCTGGAGACACTCACTGGACGCGTACCCGTGGGGGATGAGGTTGTGGCCTTTTTGCCCGAGATACTAACATACAACCAATACCCACCTTTTCTTGCGTGGTGGTCGTTGATAATACTTTGTTCGCGCGTCCGTGGATTGCCCCTCCTTCCTAATTTCGCCCATTTTCACCCCATTTTCATGCAAACACTGTAACTCACGGAGGGGTCGATGGGTGCATGTGTTATCCTGGCAGCCAGGAAAACCCCGTCGGTATCAAATCTCCGATCATCAATGCTCCCCCAGAACGGCACAAATGCACATTTCCTGGCGGTGGTTGGTGTCTACGTGGCAGAGACACCCCCCCGGCACCAAAGGACCCTTGTCGTATGAGGCTTGCCTCGCTGCCGGTTCGGTTCCCTGTCTGTCTGACGGACTTCCTGACTGTAGACTGGAGACTGACTGACTGCCCGAGAGCCCCCATTTTCCGACCAGCAGCCTTTACAACTAACAGACACCCTCTATCCCTGTGGCTGTTCTGTTAGTGGAAAGCGAGGTAAACAACACAACTTGAAGAACCCCAGTTACTGGTCGAGGTTTGCAAGTGTTTGTTCTTGCAAGGGCTTTCCGATGACAGCACTCACAAGAGCGAATAACCGGGCGAAATGAAACATCGCGGTGGAGTGGACTTGTTTACCTCTTGCCTTTTTTGCCTCTGAAACCTGTCGACATTGACAATTGGGGTTCTTTCCAAGAAGTGGCGTTGGTAGAGGTACTGTACGAAGCGCCTGCCACACGCGTGGGGTCCTTTATTTTCTCACAAAACGGAAACTCGAGCTCACGCGGTGCCGCCAGCGACTGACAGTTGCAGCTCGCTTGAGCAGACCGTACATGAGGCCCTTGCACCCCAGCATCCAGTCAACATCGTCGGCGAGGGTCTCACTCTCTGACTGCTGGGAACGATTGGTAAGATGTCAAGAACCCATGGCGGGGCTGGTTCCCGATTCGAAAGACAAGCTGGTTCTCATTGGCTGTCTGGGGCATGTCTTGGCTCCACCCCTAGCTTTGGTGTGCTTGCGTTAGGCTGCTCCACTCTTGAGAGAGTCGGTGGTGCATCCGTCAACGAGGGAACGAGTCCTTTTCGACGACGCGAGAGGCAGCGACCAAGCGACTGGACTGGTGGTGCTCCTCCTTCCACTCACTCCCGTCTTTCCTCCATGAGTCCATAGTCCGAGGTCCAGTCTCCTCCTCCCACTTTTCTCGTCATTCCAGTCTCCCGAAGCTCCGGACCACGGGTCGTCGACAAGAGGCCAGTCATTGCCTAGGCCGACTACCTAGACTAGTCCATAGCGTCTGCTCATCTCTTCACTCTCTTTGGCTGTCGTCTTTATATCCTTCGTTTCATTGTGGCGATCTTGGTCCAGATAAGTACACACTACTCCTGTGCGTGGCGGTGGTGAACATGGGATCATGATGCTCGCAAGCGGTCGACCTTCGGATGTAATGCATGGCAGCGACAAGGAGCGATGAAAGATGAGAGATCACATATACATACCGCATACAGGGCGGCCTGTGAGAGGGCCGACGAGGACCATACAAGACAGAGTGATGGCCGCACGCTTAGACAATGTGGCTCCCCTACATGTCGCTCCCATGCTGGCCGCCGCTGTCGTGGGCCAACCCAGAGTCGGGGATAGAGACTACCAGAGGCTACTTGGGCACGCTATCGACTATACGGATCTGTTCGGCACTGAATGTGGGCGTGGTGGGCGTCCTTCGCAGTAAGCGGACGCGTTAGTGGGCGGGATTGACGCCTAACCCGCAAAAGGGCGATCCCAAATGATAAGGAACTTTGCCATGATAAAAGCTGCTTCTCCATCCTCTTCTCGGGCAAACTCCTTTTTTTATTTTTATTTTGATATCAGCAAGATTCACATCGCGACCACGAGATACAACCCCCCCCCACCCGCTTTGTACACACTAGAGATCACCATCTCCCCATCCGGTCCCCATCCATCAAACCATACCAAGGAGGGGGCCCATCGACTAGCTAGGAAGTGACCTCGAGATACCAGGAAAACAAACCGGTTCTACGTCACCGCCGAAGCCGCAGCAGCCGCATTATTATCTTTTTTTTCCCTTCATTTTATTTGATTTTATCTTGTTTTTCCGAGAAATAGGATCCCGCCATCCAGTTCGGTCCATTCCGAGAGTGTCACTCATTCCCCCGCTAGTTCCAAAGCATCATACGCAGTACATACCTCCCGGTCTACATACCCCCCCCCTCACGACCTCTGTCGCGCCAAATTAATCGGCATGGCTCGCAAAAAGAAGTCCAGCTCCACCAAGACCCCCGGTCTCCCTGGCCAACCCCAGACGCAGGGTCACCTCTCGACGGTCCCCAAAAAGGTCCCCATCGACCACCGTCCCGAGACTTCGTAAGTAGAGCCTCATCCATCTCTCTTCACTTTTTTTTTATATCATCCACCTCCCTCCCTCACTAGACATTGCACACTATCATCCTAGTGTAGCATCCACATCACACACATCCTTCACAATGCTAACAACAACACACAGTCCATATGCCAGCCCGGCATGCAACCTCCCCTTCGCCAGCCCTATGGTGGTTGCCCTTGATGTCCTCAAGAACAAGGCCCCCAAGCTCTATGCCGCCTACGACAGCCAGAGCCCAGAACTCCCAACCGTTTCCGAGGAGATTGGCCATGTCATCGTCCACTACCTCTACACCAACAAGTACGAGTCTCTCAAGCCTGTGGGTGCCGATAAGCTGGCCAAGCAAATAGTCGAGCTCAAGACGGCCATCAAGGTCTACATCTTGGCCCGTGCCTACGAGCTCCCCGACCTTGTTCGTCTTGCCGAGCGTAACATTGAGAAGTTTGGCGATGGCATGGCCCTTCCCACCCTCCTTGAGGTCGCCAGTGACGCGTACCCGAGCCTTGTCGACACCGACCAGTGGTTCATCGGCTACCTCAAGAAGCGTATCAGACTCCACCTCAACGATGCCAGCTCCCTCCTCGGCACCGATCTCTTGAACCGCCTCAGCCACATCCTTTCCCCCAACAAGATCCTGCTCAGGATCGTTCTCGAGGTCTGCTGCGAGCAGATGACCAACCCCAAGCAGGGCCTTGCCAGCCCCATCACCACCGCCGAGTCCTCCCGAGCCACCTCGAGGACAAGGGATGTCTCTCAAGACGAACGCAAGCAGTCTCCTCTCGCCGAGGAGGCCACCCCTGAGGTCCAGGCTCTTGAGGTCGAGGCCGAGCCTGAGCAGGCTCAAGTTGAGGTCAACAGGGCTCCATCTGAGCTCGAGGCCGAAACGGTCCCCGAGTCCGAGGTTCGTGAACTGTTTGATGATGACACTTCTGAGTCGGACCTTGAGGCTAAGACTGAGACACAGGTCGTCGCTGCCGTTGTGCCCAAGAGCGAGACCAAGGCCGAGCTTCACGGTCGTGACCGCAAGGATTCCGGCAAGGAGCTCAGTGACGAGCTTCCCATCACCCTCAGCACTGAGCCCGTCATCAAGGAGCTCGACGCTGCTTCTCATGACCTCCCTTACCGCCCTCGCGTCAACCGGGAAGCCGACTCTGGCTTCTGGGAGCCTACTACTCCTGGCGAGGCTGAGGCCAGCAAGCGGCACAGCTTCTTGGAGCTGCAGTCTGCTCCTGGCGTTTCCGAGCTTGCGGCTGACTCCGAAGAGGATGCCAAGCAGGACAAGGGCAAGGCCGTCGACGCCGAGACCGAGTACCTCCACCTTTCGGCCATTCCCGAGAGCGGCGAGACGGTTGTCGAGTCCACCACTGAGGATGCGCTCAAGATCTCTCAGGAGGCTGCCGTTGAGGAGGATGGCGAACCCCAGACTACAGAGAAGGTAGAACCGAATCCTGATTGTCCAGAACAAGAAGCACGACTAACACGCTACCAACAGGCTGAGACCACACCTGCTGACAATGAAGTCGACTCCGCCGATGTACCTGAGCAACAGCTCAGCGATGCCGCCGCCGAGAGGCAGGACGAGGCGCAGCATGAGCATGAGTCATCACCAATCGCCCTACGTGATGCCGCAAAGTCCGTTGTCTCCTTCGCGGTCAGCGACGACCAAAAGGCGGAATTCGGTGTCCTCCAAGAACCCCGGACCGTTGGTGCCGATGCGGAGACCAAGTCCACCGCCGGCGACCGCACCGGCGCCGAGCCCGCCGAGTCCGCTCTTGTATCAGCTCCAAAGGTTTCGTCGAAGATAGATGTCTCGGACAAGACCGAGGAGCTGAACGGCGCCGTCCACCCTGGCATGAACCCCAGGTCCAAGAGCTGGAAGAGGAGACTGAGCATGCGCGTGCCGGTCCTCTTTGGTCGCGGCATGTGACTTTCTTCGTGCATTGATCATGACGATGTTGCGGATGATGATGTTGATGATTGCAACGAATTGAGGGTGTTGCCGCCTAGGAGGAGGAGATGAATGAACGCTGATGGACATGACGATGAACATCACATCTCCCTCTCTCTCCCCCCTGGTGGTGAAGGATGCTGTACTATTTTCCTCTTTTTCTTCTCTGTCTACGGTTCTTTCCTATGAGCGATGATCGCAGCGTGGTTGGGCTGCCGTTTGGTGTTTTGATCTCATCTTGTTGTTGTTGTTGGGGCATGGCATATGCATCTCTGCTTGTTTGTTGTTGCGGCTGCGGTTGCTTTTTCCAGTTTTTGGATTTCGTATATCCATGGGCATCGGGCGTTTTAAGGATCATCTTTTTCCTATTTGGTCGGTCGTTTGGAATTAGATATCCACAATCTTTTTTGCGCGCACTTTGAAGGTTCCATGGTCATTTGATGAAGGTGAAGGTGAAGATGAAAGATGAAGATAGCTACCTGAGTGATTTACATGCACAAGTCTGTTTGGCAAGGAGTTCTTTTCGCGTTTGCTTCCATTTCCCATTTTCTGCATTTTCAGTTTCATTTCCATGAAGGCGGCATCGACCTAGATTGGCACTTTGACTGCCTCAGAGCAGATCACGTTACGAGCGCTGGAAGGACAAAATACCTTTACATTACCCGACAGATACCACATGGCGAAAAGACCTCAATGATACCTACCTAATATCCAAAAATCTCGGAATGAGCAGGCACTTCAGTTGCTTTGTTTCCATCCATTGTGTTGTTGGTGATGTTGCTTTTGAAACGGTGTTTTGAGATGCTAGAAACAAGTACCTACCAGCAGTCTTGAGAGATCTCGATGATGAACCAAGACAACACACAATGAGACAGTCTGTCTGGTGGCAGATATCTTGTGTTGTCAGCTGATCACCAAGGTTGTTGGCCATTGAGGTTCACAAACAGCGGAGACCTGATCGAGGTAAGGTGTCATTTGGATGGACCTCCTAGACCCCGCTGTTAGGGGTGTGGTTATGTATAGGGCTGGCTGGTGAGCATTGAACATACCTATGGAGAAGTGGGGGGGGGGGTTCCATTCGACCCGCTGTGGGAGGACGGCACGCAGATTCGGCAGCCGTCTCCGAGGGCCTTAGCTACAGTACCTACGGCAGTATGAAGGCCAAACTCTATTTTTCTCCACTTTCTAGCTGCCAGTCCCGCTAACCGTACCCCTCCCACCTCTACATCCGTTTGTAACTTTATACCCTACAACCCTACACGCTCGGTTCTACATCCTACAACCACCACATCGCATCCTACAACCCAACCTATCATATAACATTCTACGTCGGGCAATAGCGACATCATTATCCGCAAATATATAGCGATCCTTTATAATAAGCAGTTCCAATTCCGATGCCGAGTACAACTATTTCCCATTTGAAGCTTTCCTATAGCGCGGCCGTACCTTAAACAACCCAGCAATAAAATAGGAACCTAATATAAGTAATAAAGAAGTAACCGCCTACCTAATCGAGCAAGTCCGAACTTATTCGTTTAATAATACTATTACTATTTTATATTAATTCGTAATAATTAGTAGTAATACTAAATATTAAGTAGGTATATTATATATAATTTATTTAGATTTTATTTAATTGAAACTAATATTACTTAAAGAATATCTAACGCCTTTAAAAGAGTAAAATTATTTTTAATAGTAAGTAGAAAACGATTATTAAATTTACTTATAATATAATTATTAAAGCTATAGTAATTGTTATCTACCTATTTACTAATACGAAGTATATAGAGAAATATTCGTAATATAAAAATAGTAGAAGCTATAGGCCCTTAAATATATATTTCGTTCCGACCGAGCCCTATATTACGAAAGGCGCTTATATTAATTATTAGTACTAAGAATATAATAGTAATTATATATATTGTAAGAATATATATAATTATAATTGACGTATATGTAATAGATATATTCTAACGCTAGAGTAGTAAAGGAAGAGTATAATAAGTAAAAAATGAGGCGGGAAATAGTAGAGTAGAAGGGTTTAACGGATAAGGATATTAAGGGATTAATAACTAGTAAAATTCGGAGGATATTAAAAATTTACGACGACGAATTGTAGAAGCGTAAATAGAAGAGGTAATATAGTATTAGTTGGTAATAATAGGTAACGGGTAGTAATTATTCGTATGGAAATTGAAATTTCAGCAGTACATTCTTATTCAATATTTAAATTTTGAATTCTTTGTCGTGATGCCTTTTGTTATTGATTGTAAATGACTTTCTTGAAAAAAGAAAAAGAAGAAAAAAAAATTGGAAAAAAAAGAAGAAAAAAAAATTGGAAAAAAAAAAATAAAAAAAAATGGAAAAAAAAAAATAAAAAAAATGGAAATAAAAAAAAAAATTAAATTTTAAAAAAAAAGAAAAAAAATTTAAAAAAAAATTTTAAAAAATATTTTTTTAAAAAATTTTTTTTTTTTAATTTTTTACTATAAAAGAAAAACTTCAAAAATAATAATGGTATTTAATATAAAATAATATTAAGACTTTTAAATATAAACTTTATCTACTTTTTAATAAATATTTTAATAATTTCTTTTATTAATAATAACTTATAATAAGTAAAAGAATTAAAATAATAATTTTCAAAAATAATTATTCTATATAATAATATTTATTAATTCAAATAATATTTATTATAAAAATAATGAAAGACGAATACTATATAGGGTTATATATATATTTTACATTATAGAGTAAAGGGGTAAAAAGAATTCTTTATATTTCTATAACATTTTAAATACGTTTATATAAATACTTCCTTCTATTTTATTTTTATATAAGAATTATATTCTTATATCTTTTTAATACTTCTACCTTTTTAAAGTCTTTAATTAGGAAAGGTCGTATTATTAGAATTTAAATATATAAGTAAAATAGTATAATTTAATTGACTGTGTAATAGAATTATTTATAAATTCTATTAAGAGTTTATTATTCGTATAAAGATTAATAACTTTTATTATTTATTTTGAAATTTCCTTATTATGATTTTATATATACTAATTATAATTATAAATAAAAATGAACGTTATTTCTTTTAAAGAAATATTAAATATAATTTAAATTTAAATTTCCTTTTATTATCTATAGTTATTAGATAATTTAGAGTTTTAAAATAAAAATATTACTATAAACTCTAGTAATACAAAGGAATATATTAAATATTATATATTATAAACTTATATAATTTTATATATAAAAGAGTATATTAATATTATTTTTTAATAAGTAGATAGAATAAGAAAAAAACTTTCAAGAAATATTACTTATTCTAATACTATTAAATTATCTTCCTAAATATTATATATAATTACTAAATATAATTAATATATTAATAAAATAAAAGAACTTATTTTAATAATATTTATATTAGTATATAAGCTATATATTAATAGTAATTAAAGGAAGAAAAATTAATATAATAATTTAATATGAAATATTATATATATATATAAATACTATAATAACTCTCTTTATAATAAATAAGTAAAATAGTAATTTTATTCGAAATTTAAATTATTACAAAGTATATTTATATATATAGTTCTCTTTTATATTTTGTATAGATTTATTATTATATAATAATAGGCATTTTTCCATATTGAATATATTCTTTTAAATTATAATTTAAAACTTATATATATTATTAAACATATTATAAAATTAATAATCTTAAAACTACCTAATGTATATTTAGCCTTTATAATATTTACTTTTATTTATTTAAATTTAAATTTTATATACTTTCTATTATATAAGTAATCAAAAATTTTTAAAATTAAATAAATACTTTAAGAATTTTATAAGAGTCTTATAAAAGATTCGTATATTAATAGAATAATAGTATATACAAGTTTATTACTTAATTTTAAAGAATATCCTTTTTAACTTCTTTATATTTACTTATTTTCTATAAAATTATAATAAAACCCAAATAATAATATTATAATATTATATTTTTAGACTTTAAATTTTTACTTTTAAAAAAAATTTATATTAATATTTTCAATAAAATAATAAGAAGTTGTATAACAGTATAATAATAATAAAATATATACAAAAGAATTGAAATTAGTAAATATATTACAACCTTCCCTTTCCTATTCTAACCCCCCCTCTTACCCCCCCCCCTTACTATCCTTCTTACAACATTTTATCCTTTCTTCTTAAATATACTCTATATCCAAGCTTTTCTTCCTATATAAGCCCTACTATCTACTAACTAACGTTATTTCTTTTCGTCTCTTCCTCTTCATTCTTTTTACACTCATTCAATACAATACTATAAGTAGTATATAACTTCAAAGACTATCTTATATAGTTAAAAACTATATATAAGAATAAAACTCTAATAAATATAATTCTCATAAGACTCCTTAAAGATCATAGTATTAGTGCTTCACCAAACTCTCTTTATATATTTTTCCGTAGATATAGTATTAGTCCTAAATAATAACGAATATAATATTCGGAGGAATTAAATATAAGAATTGAAAAATTCTTCTTTAAAATATTACTAACTAATAACAACTTTATTCGGAAATTTAATATAAAAGGCTTTACTATTACGAAGCATAGAATTAAAACAATCTAATACAATTTAGATCTCTATAAACGATTTAATTAAACTACAATTAATATCTAATTCGATAAACTTCGGGAGATATTCCTATTTATTAAAGACAACAAAAACAAAATAGCCCTAAAATATTTAAATTAATAGCAACTCTTCTATTATACTTAGCAATAGTTCTATATCTATATTCCTATATATAAACTATAAAACTTCTATAAATAACTTTACCCTAAAGAGAACAAGGAGCGTTTAAAATAAATAAAAAAGAGAAAGGGAGGGTGGACTACGCTTAAGCCGAATTATATATAGTATATCGACGGTTACTACAAATTGTAGCCCTTCGGAATCGAAATCTATATAGGAATAGATACCTACTCTCGATATATTACTTAAATCTATATTGGAGTCTCAGCACTAACGGAACGAACTCTTCTTAAATAATAAATTAAGATTATTAAATAAACGAAACGAATACCTTTAATTATATAAGCGGACCGAGGAAAGGAAGTAGTCTTACTTAGAGGATATTATTAGTAGCTATTTCGTAAATTAATAGTAATGCGTTTATTAATATTAAGGAGGGCTGCTATTAATTGTATTGAAATTATAAAGTATAGGGAGGATCTGTAAAATAATATTATTTATATTATTGGACTAGATTAATAAGGATTGCCTATATATAGAACTAATATAATATTCTTATTAAACTATTATTAATTATATTTAAGAAGTATTAATAATTAGCGGATTGAAATTTAATAAAAGCGGCTCCAAGACGGTAAAATACTATATTAGATAGTAAGTACGCCTATATCGTATATAATTATCCTTAATTTTATAGGATTAATATAAATTTTATATAATTAATATACTAATATATACGAAGAATATTTTAATATACTATATAAGGATTATAACTTCCAATATATCAACGTACCGGACCGTATTACTATACTCTTTATCTTTATAATACAAATCCAGCGAAATGTCTATAAATTTGTATATTAGTAGAATGCCTATATAATTCGAGCCTAGCTAAATAGAAGATATATTAAATCTAGGAAGCTATATATATTCTATTACTATCCCAATCCTTACGAAACTATAGAATATACTTGCGAGGTAAATTAGGATAAATAGTAAGTCCTTAAAAATCTAATAAATATAAACGATTTTTCCTTTTCCAAATATTTACTAGATAATATATATAAACTATACGAGAGTATTATAGGGAATTACAATTCTAACGTTAAAAACCCTTGTAGCGTACTATATTAGAATATTTTCGTATATTTATAAAATAAGTTCCGAAATTACTATAAGGTATAAGAAGAGTTACTTCTATATTTTATTAAATATTATACTAGTAAATTAACTATTTTATATATATGCTTAAAAGTAAATAGGATTAATTTTAATTATATTACTAACCTTATTTATAAGGAAAATAGTAAAGTAAATACCAACCTAAATAAATATAACGGGGAAGAGGAAGGATTGGAAGATAATAATAAATAAATTCGAATAATAAGTGGGTCTTTATATATAGAATATATAAAGATGATTTTACAATAGCTATTATTATATATAATTAATATATATTGTATTTGGATAATAATTATTGGAAGTAATTTCTATGAACTATAATAATTTTTTGGAGTTATATATAAAGCTATATATCTAGTTCAATAATAAAACTATCCTTAGAATAAATTATTCTTCCTTATATTTTTACTATAGTTCGAATAGGTAATTAAATATCGCCCTATTAAATTTAATATCCTAGCTTTTCGAAAACCGACTATCGAAATATTATAAAAATATTTCCTACTATTTAAGAATATCTAAAATATAAAATAAAATTTATATAGGTTAATTTAATTAATAAAGAACTACTTATAGCCTCTTCCTCTATTACCCCCCCCGCTACTCTTACCCTAATTCCTCCTACCCTAGCCGCATCTATACTACTTATTCCGCCTCGTCCCCTAACTCCTATTCTTAATATACCCGCCTCCCAAAAATTTGTACTTCCTTATAATTTAAACTTCGTTAAATATATCTAAGGCTCCTAGAAAACTAAAGATATTAGTATTAATAAAACTAAATAATAATTAACTATAGAATTTATTATTAGTAAATAGTATTAGATATAGTATATACGAAATAACGAAGCCCCGATTACTATATACCGACTACTTATTACTAAAAGCCTTAGGGAATTATTATACTATTAAATAGCAACGTTTTTAGAATATATAAACCTTATAGAATTTATTAAATATATTGTAGAGGTTTGTGAGATTCGCTAAATAGAACCTAATATATACTGCAAATTTAATAATTTTCGAATTATAAATAAGAGTAATATATATAAAGACCGTTTAATCTTTATTAAGGTTTACTTTAATAATAATAAGCCCCTTTCCCTTTATTTATTAAAGAAGAAGATTCTGAAATTACTCAACTAGAAGATAGTACAAAATAATATAAGCAGGCCTTATATTATTTATCTAGTATAAAAAGACTACATTAACCAA